>NW_007256859.1:0-6369 GCF_000164805.1 Carlito syrichta
AAAAAGACCATTCTATATCCAAACACTCTGTTAAACTGCCTTTCTGGTGCTCTGGCTCCACCTTTTAGTATAGAAGTATACTTCTGATTGTTTTGCTTTAGGGGGAAAATGTTTTGTAACACTAGCAAAAAAAATTGCGATTACAAAACTGCAGTAAACTACTTATCAGATTGTTACTGTGATAGTTTTCTCTGAGGACTCAATTTATTGACATGGTACTTTTAGTTAAACATATTTCCACAGTGGTAAAAACTCAAGACCACACAGGAACTTTTACCCTCTTCTTAGATAGATGTCTTTAAACAGAGTGGCTACAATTTAGTAGAATACATTTATTTAAGAAATCTTTCTGTATAAACCTTTCTAACATGAAATTGAGAAAAGCAAAATTCCCTTACTTGAAAGTTATAAAACTTTTTTTATTTTAAACAGGGATTCAAGCAGGCCCTATAAAAAGCCTTTCAAACTATTAGAATCTGATAATCTTTAAATATTTGTGCCAATATGCATAATTTCTGAGTTCTTACTCTAAATGAGACTGCACAGAAAGGATGTATCAATGGTATGAAACTTACCATCTTCTCCAATTGAACTCTTTATTGCAGACATCGCTTCCATGTGTTAAAAAGCGGTCACTGCACTCCAGTCTGGGCGACAGAGTGAGATTCCAACTCAAAAAAAAAAAAAATCGGCTGAGCTCGGTGGCTCAGCCTATAATCCCAGCACTTTGGGAGGCCGAGGTGAGTGGATTGCCTGAGCCTGCAGGTTCAAGACCCGCTTGGGCAACTTGACGAGACCTCACCTCTACAATAAATCAAAAATTAGCCTGGCATGGTAGCGCGCACCTGTAGTTCCAGCTACTTGGAAGGCTGAGGCGGAAGGATCGCAGGAGCCCAGCAGGTCGAGGCTGCGGTGGCCGGGAGGGTTCACTGCACTCCAGTCTGAGTGACAGAGTGAGATTCCAACTAAAAAAAAAATCAAACCTTTAAGCCAACCACATCCCTAAAATTTTTGGCACACTTATTAAGCACTGAATCCAGAGGGGGGAAAACCATTTTATTATTATTATTATCACACAATTCTATCAGACTCAGGATTTATTTCATCATTATGGGAATGTGTTAGAAATTAATAATAAAAGTTTCTTTCTATAATGCTTTTTAAAATATCATGCTATCTAAAGCTGCTAAAAAAAAAAACCCACGAAGTACTTGGTCTCAATATATAAACACGTAATGCCTATGCTAAACACTGCATTCCAGAACATAAAATATTCATTAACGGGGGAATATTAAAATGGATTTTTTTGCACATTAATTTTTTTTGAGAAGCTATGATTACATAAAGTTGAAAAATATAAGCATCATACAAATTAATTCCTATAATTTTCTGAAACCATGAAATCTTTGCTCAAACTATACAATAAAAAGAACAATCACTTGCCTAAACTTTGGAGTCTTTGCATGACTCCCCAAAAGAAGCCCTTCAAGCTGCAGTATATGTCAAAGGAAAGAACAGGAAGAAGAAACTCCCTCATCCCAAAATGAGAACAGATGGGAATGTAAAATTAGATCGGAAGAGACAATGAAGCTTTAGATGGCTGACCAAGACGTTGTCCCCAGAGCAGGCCAAACACACCAAACTCAGCTTGTTCTACCTCTCGTTAACTTCCATTATCTCCAATAAAAATGCAGAACACTTAGATTAGATGCACTGTTTTTTCAAAAAACAATTATAAGCATTTATATACATATATAGAAACTTTATGTTTCTATATATGTATATAAATAAATGCTTAGGGTTCGAGACCCATCTGGGCAGGCGAGACCTCATCTCCACAATAAATCAAAAATTTAGCCGGCCATGGTAGTGCGCGCCAGTAGTTCCAGCTACTCAGAAGGCTGAGGCAGAAGGATCGCCGGAGCCCAGCAGGTCGATGCTGCCATGGCCAGGAGTGACCACTGCACTCCAGTCTGGGTGACAAGAGTGACTCCAACTCAAAAAAAAAAAAAAAAGAAACTTTATGAAGTAATTACTAATAAATATGTTTTAAAAATTTATGTCTAATCAATGTAGTCTCCTAATTGCTTTTTTGAGTTTAACATTATTTCAAACTAAGACTGTCAACTATATATATATATATATAGAGAGAGAGAGAGAGAGAGAGAGAGAGAGAGAGAGAGAGAGAGAGAGAGAGAGAGTCAGAATCTCACTCTGTAGCTCAGGCTAGAGTGCAGTTTTGGTTTTTTTTGGTTTATTGTAGAGATGAGGTCTCGCCTCGCCATGTTATCCAGGCTGTTCTCGAACACGTGTTCTCAGGTAATTAACTCACCATGGCCTCCCAAAGTACCAAGATGACAGGCTTGAGCCATTGCACCCAGCCAAAAATATTTTTTTAAATAATAAAATAGATAGTTTCATGAACGAGAAGCAGCAGGCATGAAGAAATTTAAGACATGGTCACCGATTTCCTTGTATGATGGAAGAACATTCCACCATAAATTAAGAATTATGTAAATCAATTATGACTTCATCTTATATTAACTCTTCATATTTTATATCAAGAACACCTTTTAATAGTAGCACCAATAACTCTTCTTATAAAAATAGTTCCTTTAGTTTTATATAGCACATAATTTTTCAATCTATAACTATCAATTATATACTTAAAAGAATATTCTCTATAGCATTGTATTCTCTTCCATTTTTAAAATTTTTAATATGAATAATAACTTAAAATTTGACCAAAACAGAGTAGTTCAGGCTTTTGGGTATTCTCAGGTTTTAATGTATTGAAAAACAATTTTATTATTAATATTCTCTTATGATATTACCTTAGAAGCAATTTTGTAGGCTTAACTATTAATAAAATAGTGCCTGTGAAGCAAATGGATTTTCATGCATTTTAACATAAAATTTGCATTCATTGAAACAACAACTCAATATTTTAATCAAAAGTCCTCAAATGTATAGATCGTTCTCATTTATGACTTCCAACTTTTTTCCAAGACGACAACAAAAATTTATCCGTGTATATTTTTTCTGCTGTTCCAGAAAGTTAGCTTTCAATATCTTAACCCTGATTTTTAACCTTAAAAAATACAAACAACAAAAATACAGAAATATAAATCATTCCAAGTGGTGAAAGAAACTGCACTTCATGCTTAGGTGATTTCAGTTTACACAGCTCAAGGCACTGGTAATCTGACACAGGTTTCCTTTAACAATAGTAACGAGGCCTTCCCTAGAGATTCTCACTACAGTGCATTGCATTTAGCTGAATATGTGCACAAAAGACTCACTGGATGTAGATTTTATCACTCAGACTACTCAAAATTATATGCAAACACTACTGAAAAAGAAAAACACGCAGGCGTCGTTTTCTTTTTTTAAATCTTCCTTACCGATAGATAAAAGTCACAAAAGGCAAACACTTGAGGCTATCGTGCTCATTAAATTTTAAAATTCCATTTCTGCATTTTCTATTTGTGCAAATAAAATCTGAAATAAGCAAAGCACGTGGGTACATTTTCAAATTCATGCTCGTATTAATAAAGCAAAATTTAAATTACCCCTACACATATTATGGTATCGTCTTCATTAATTTTGTGGTAGGCTGGTTGAATAATTTTACCATGACAGAGAACAGGTTCTAAGGAATCCAAAATGTCTATCTTCCTCTTGGAGAGTAGGGAAATTTGAATAAAGAATACACATGAACACACTTAGCATTTATTCAACAGTCCAGTCCTGATCCCAGATATCCGATATCCTACTGTCTTTATAAACTGGGTAAGTCACAAGAACTCTGGTGACAAACATTCATTTATAAAAGGAATACGGTTGGTTTAGGTCAAGATTTCTCAAACTATAGACTGTGGACACTTGAGGATGTACGATCATGTTCTTGGAAGCCTGAGAATGTTACAGGATATCTTGTTTAGAATACGATATAAATATGACTATATTTTGATAATTTTGTTGATAATTTTTACCACTGGTTCTTTTTTTTTTTTTTTTTTTGAGTTGGAGTCTCACTCTGTCACCCAGACTGGAGTGCCACTGTAGACTTGACCTGCTGGTCTCCAGCGATCCTTCCACCTCAGCCTTCCAAGTAGCTGGAACTAGAGGTCCACGCTACCACGCCCAGCTAATTTTTTATTTATTGTAGAGATGAGGTCTCGCCAAGCTGCCCAGATGGGTCACGAACCCGCAGGCTCAGGCAATTCACTCACCTCGGCCTCCCAAGGCACGGGATTACAGGCTGAGCCACCGATCCCAGCCTCCACTGATTCTTATCACGTAATTTCACATCTGATTTTGAAAATATGTTCATGAGTTCTGATGTTAACTAGTTACAGAGACTATGTTTAATTCTTAATACAATGTTTCTAAAATTGGAATTCACTATGTATTCTTAGGGGCTGAGAAACATTTTTTTTCTTTTTTTTTTGAATTGGAGTCTCACCCTTTCACCCAGACTGGAGAATGCAGTGACCGCTCCGGGCCACCGCAGCCTCCACCTGCTGGGCTCCTGCTGGGCTCCAGGGATCCTTCCACCTCAGTCTTCCAAGTAGCTGGAACTACAGGCGTGCGCTACCATGCCTGGCTAATTTTTTGATTTATTGTAGAGATGAGGACTCGCCAAGTTGCCCAGGCGGGTGTCGAACATGCTGACTCAGGCAATCCACTCACCTCAGCCTCCGAAGGCGCGAGATTACAGGTTGAGCCACCGAACCTGGCTTAAGAAACATTTTTTATTAGCATGAGTCCACATGCTATTCAAGACCATGAGACACTAGATTAGGTTATCTGTCTTTCCAGTTCAAAAAATGTTCTATTGTATTGCAGTCTATCAATAATTTATGGAGATCAAATTTAAAAGCACACTTAGAGAAAACAAACTTCACAAAAGGTGTTATGATATTTAAAGCAACCACGTTCTACTTGTTTTCCTTTTGAAATTATATGCAACAACTTTTGAGATAACAATAAGCAGTCCGTAGGCAAAATTAAACAGGGCTGTCAAAGTTTTATAAGCAATGGTCACTAACTATCATTTCAAATGGTTGAACTACATAAAACTAGAAGTCAGAAAATCCAGATTCTTTTCTAGTTTGCCTCTGGCTTGAAATAACACCTTGGTATTAGAGTGATTCATTCATGTAACCTCATTTTTCACAATTTTAGTATACCATGCTACTCAGTGAATAAAATGTGCAATAAATACCGAGAATTCATATTATAAGATGATAATCCATATGTTTAAAATTTTAATTTATATAATAACGAGGGAAATAAATCTACAAATACTCGCTTTTCTTAATTTTATCTGTGACTATATACAATGTAAAAATAATTTTGTTTTTGAATGTAATTATAAAATTTATGACCCAGTTTTTAAAACATTTATGTTCAAATTTACTTCATCTCACTTAAAACTTTTTGTAATTTGCTAATTAGCACTTGAAGATATTTTATTGGTAGAAATCAGTCTATATGGCTAAAAGCTTAAAAAAATGCATTGTTACTCATACATCATAATTTTAAATCGTTACAAAGCCATATACTCTAAAATAAATTCTCCACTCGGGTATCTTACTTATTAAATAATCTTAACACCAGTAAAGAGAAGATGTTTGCTAATTGTAAAAGATTCTAAATTTAAAATGCATGTGCTTTACATTAAAATAATTATCTAAGCCGGGCTCGGTGGCTCAGCCTGTAATCCCGTGCCTTGGGAGGTTGAGGTGAGTGGATTGCCTGAGCCCGCAGGTTCAAGACCCACCTGGGCAACTTGGTGAGACCTCATCTCTACAATAAATCAAATAATTAGCCGGGTGTGGTAGCGAGCGTCTGTAATTCCAGCTACTTGGAAGGCTGAGGCGGAAGGATCACCGGAGCTGTAGCAGGTCGAGGCTGCAGTGAACAGGAGTGGCCACTGCACTCCAGTCTGGGTGACAGAGTGAGATTCCAACTAAAAAATATAATAATAATAATAAATAAATTGTTTAACTATATCATGCATGTCCCCTTCTGATCTGTTTATGCTGTTGCTTTCTTAGCAATATCGATCTTTAAGACAGTGCAAAAAGTCAGCCAGGCTCGGTCGCTCAGTCTGTAATCCCAGTGCTTGGGAGGCTGAGGTGAGTGGATTGCCTAAACCCGCGGGTTCGAGACCCGCCTGGGCAACTTGGCGAGACAGCATCTCTATAATAAATCAAAAAATTAGCCGGGCGTGGTAGCACATTCCTGTAATTCCGGCTACTCAGAAGGCTGAGGCTGAAGGATAGCTGGAGCCCAGCAGGTCGAGGCTGTGGTGGCTGGGAGTGGCCACTGCAGTCCAGTATGGGCGACAGAGTGTGACTC
>NW_007256860.1:0-689 GCF_000164805.1 Carlito syrichta
TCTATTCCTAAGGAAAATAAGGAATCTGATTTACATGTGTCCTCAATCTCTAAAAAAACTTCAGGGTGCCTTGCTAAGGGCTAAACAGGAACTTGGGTTTTTGAAGCATAATTTTGGGAAATTAAATCCTCATATAGAGGCAAATGCATGGACTTTTCCAAAGAAAGAATAAGGAATCTGGTGACATATGTTCTCAAAATTGAAAAATCTACAAGGCTTTTTCCTAAGGGATAAACAAACATCAGGATTTTGACGCATGTATCTGGGATAGGGAGTACTCATATACAGGCAACTGCACAGCTGTTGCTAAAAATAAGGAATCTGGGTTATAGGAGTCCTCAGTCCTGAAAATCTACAGGGCATCTTGCTGACGGCTAAAGAAGAAACAGGGTTTCGAGGCATGAATGTGGGTAATAGCAGTCCTCATATACAGGAAACTACTTGGCCTCTTGCTAAGAAAAAAGAAGAAATCTGTTTTCCACGGTTCCTCTATCAATAAATCTACATGGCGTCTTACTAAGTGTTAAACACGAATCAGTGTTTCAAAACAGGAATGTAGGGAAATAGAGTCCTCATATACAGGACACTACACTGTCTTTAACTAAGGAAGAATAAAGAATATTTGTTGCACGAGTCCTCAATCCAAAAAATTCCCAGGGTGTCTGCTATGGGACAAACAAGAAACACGG
>NW_007256860.1:1020-6475 GCF_000164805.1 Carlito syrichta
AGGGCTAGTCCCCAGGGCACATTTATACAGGAGGTCCGGTTTACTGAAACACCAATAAAAAAAGAGGGCTAGTCACTGGGGCGTCAATTTGGGAGGAGGACTAGTCACTGGAACAACCATTACAGATAAGGACCAGTCATTGGGGTATCCACCACATGGGAGAGTCAGTCAATAGGGATCCCATCACAGAGGACAGTCAATGAGGCACCCATCACTGATCAGGCCTAGTCAATGTGACACTCAACATAATGTAGGATGAGTCACAATGCATGCATAACACAGGAGGTTAGTCACTGGGACACTCATCATAGAAGACGGTTTGTCTCTGTGGCACCTATCAAAAAGGTGGGAAAGTCACTGGGACACCAGTCATGGAGAAGGGCCATTTATTAGAAATCCCATTACAAAGGAGGGTTAGGTACTCGACACTCATTAAATGGTATGGCTAATAATGGGGACTTACCTCACAAAGAAGGGCTAGACAATGGGACACTAATTGTTGAGGAGGTGCAGTGTGAAACCAATCACAGTAAAGGGTTATTCATTGTGGAAACCAATGGATGAGCAACAGTCACTGGGAAACCAATCACAGAGTAGGTTCTGTCAGTGAGGAACCTATAATAGATGATGGCCAGTATTTGGGAAACCAATTATAGAGCCCAATCAATCACTGAGGCCACAACTACAGAGGGGAGCCATTCACTGGAAAACAATTCACAAAGAAGAGCCAGACACTGGGTCACCAATAACATTGGAGTGGTATTCACTAAGGCATTTATTACGAATGAGGGCCAGTCACAGGGACACTGATTATATAGGTGGACCAATCACTGGGGCCCTCAACACAGAGTAGGGCAAGTCACTGTGGCATCCATCACAAAGAAGATACAGTTACTGCAGTACATGTTATAGAGGAGAACCAGTACTTGGGCAATCTTCACAGAAGTCTATTAACTGAGACCCTCCTCATAAATGACAGTCAGTTACAGGGACTCCCCTTGCAAAGGAGAGCCAGTACCTGAGATGCCCATCACAGACTAGAGCCAGTCAATAGGGAGCCCTTATAAATGGGTCTGTCACTGTTGCATCCAATACAGAGGAGGGCCAGTTGCTGAGGCACGCATCATAAAGAAAAAGCAGTCACTGTGGCATCCATTAAGTGGTGTCAGTCTCTGGTTATCTAATCAAAGAGAGAAAATAAATAAGCTACCATCACCAAGAAGGCAGTCAGTGTGGCACCCATCACAGAAGAGGGATAGTCACTGGGGCGCCTATTACAGAGCAGGCACTTTCACCGAGGCACTAGTCCCAAATGTAGGCCAGTCGCTGGGGGTACACATTAGGAGAAGGCACAGTCACAGAGACACTCATCATAGAGGAGGGCCTGTTTCTTGGCAGACATTATAGAAGAGAGACAGTCACAGAGAGACCCACAAGAGAGGAGGGCTAGTAATTGAGGCATCCATTCTAAAGGAGGTCCAAACACTGGGGTGTCATTTGACGGAGAATAAATCATTGGACAAGGATCACAAAATAGCATCAATCACAGGGGCAACCATCACAGAGAAGGTCTGCTAATGCAACCCATCAAAGAGTAGTGCTATATACTGTGATAATCATCACAGAGGAAGCCCTGTCACTGGGGCACCATAACAGGCTGCAGATTCACCGAGGCACACATCACAGAGGAGGACTAGTCTCTGGAACACTCTTCACAAAAGAGGGCAGGACACTGAGGCACACATCACAGAGAAGAACCTGTAACCTGGGCATCCATTAACGAGAAGAAGTAATCACTGTGGAACCCATCACAGAGAAGGACTGTTAGTAGACCACACATCACATAGGAAGGAAAATCACTGGGTCAGTCATTCTGGAGGAGAATCAATCAATGGGACTATCATCACAGAGAAGGGCCAGTCACTGTGACACCCATAATGAAGCAGGGTCAGACACTGGGGTAAACATCACAGGATAAGGCTAATCTCTGGTACACTCATCACAGAAATTAGGCAGGCATTGTGATACTCATCACAGAGAAGAGTCAATCACTGTGACACTGACCATAGAGGAGAGACAGTTCAGCAGAACTCGACACAGAGGAGGCCAGTTCTGGGACACTCATCACAGTGGGGTGCTAGTAAGTGGGGAACACAACACAAAAGACGCCAATCACTGGAGTACCCATCACAGATGAGGGACAGTCACTGGTGAACAGATTGCAGAGGAAACCCAGTAAGTGGAGCACCAATCAGAGAGGAAGTCCAGTCAATAAGGCACCAAACACAAAGAAGGAACAATCCCTGAGGCACCCATCACACAAGAGACCCAGTCACTGAGGCACAAATCACGTGGGAGGGCCAGTCACTAGTATATATTTCAGAAAAGCATTACTCCCTGAGGAACCTATCACAGAGGAGGCCAGTCATATGGGCACCTATCACAGAAGAAGAGAACATGAGTCAGTCAAATGGGCACCCAGAAATGACCAATGCCAGTAACTGGTAAAATCATCACAGCAATGAGTCAGTCACAAGGGACCCCTCACAAAGGAAAACTAGTCACTGGGAGACCTACACAGAGAAGGACTAGACAACGAGGGACCAATAACAGGAGGTCCAGTCACTGGGGCACCCAATATGGAGGAAGACCAGTCACTGGGACAACCATTACACAGGAGGGCTAGTTACTGGGGCACCCATCACTGAAAAGGACCAGTCACTGCGACATCTATCAACAACGTGCTTGTCACTAGTGCATCCAATATGGATGAGGTAAAGTTACTAGGACACCCATCACAGAGGAGGGCTAGTTTCTAGGGAACCAATTTAGGAGGACAGCCAGTCACTGGGGCACAAATGACAAAAAAAAGAACTGCCATTGGGGTGCCCTTACAGGAGGAGGGCTAATCACTGGAACACCAAATATGGAGGAGGCCCAGTTACTGGAATACCAATCGACAGAAGTAGGGCATGTCACTGGAGAGCACAATTTGTTGAAAGTCTAGACACTGAGGCTCCAAGCACTGAGGATGTCTTCAAAGGAGCACCTATTTTGGAAGAGGAGCAGTCACTGAGACACCAGTCACATATGAGGACCAGTCAAAGCGACACCCATTATGGAGGAGACCCAGAAACCGGGGCACCCATCACTGAGGAGATTTAGTCACTTGGGTATCCATTTTGGAGAAAGACAATATTTGAGAACACAGATCAGAGGAGTAGGCTTGTCATTACTGCATCCACCACTGATGGGCATTCATTGGGGTAGCAATCACAGATAAGAACTCTTCACTGGTTTATCCATAAAGGAGAAGGCTCAATCACTCTTTCATCTAACACAAAGGAGAAATAGTCACTGTGGCACTCTTCATATATGAAGACCAGTCACTGGTGTGCCTATCACAGAGGAGGCCCAGTCACTGAGATACACATTATTGAGGTTGTCAAGTCACTGGGATACCATTCACAAAGAGGACTTGTCACTGGGGCACCATTTGTGGAGAGGACTCAGGAAGTGGGTCATCCATCACTGAGGAGAACTAGTCACTGTGAAAACCATCATAGAGGAAGGCCAGTCATTAGGCACCAAACACAGAGAAAGCACAATCCCTGGAGCACCTATAATGGAGGAGAACCTTTTCCCCAGGCACTGAATTGGAAGGGGCCCAGTCACTGGAGTACCAATCACAGAGGAAGAACAGTCAATGGTGCACCCATCACAGTGAAGGGCAAGTCACTGGGACACCAACTATGGAGAATTCCCATTTACTGGAATATCCATCACAGAGCACTTTATATTGAGGCACCAAATGTAGAGGAAGGATTGTCACTGGGACAGCAATTACAGATAAGGGGTAGTCACTGGAGATTCCATCACACAGAAGGACCAGTCATTAAGGCACCTATCAAGAAGGAGAGGCAGTTACTGGTGTATCCAGCAAAAAGCATGAGCAGTCACTGTGGCACACATCACAGAGAAGGACCAGACACAAAGGCTTGAATCAGAAAGGAGCATTATTCACTGGGACATTCATAGGAGGGTTTGTCACTGTGGCAACCATCACAGATAAAGGCCAATAATTGGGGCACTGATAACAAAGGGGGGCCAGTCACTGGGACACCCATTACAGAAGAAGATCAGTCACTGGAACACCCATCAGACAGGACTAGTCGCCACGACACCCTTAAGGAAAGATGGCTAATCACAGAGACATCTTTTAATGAAGAAGTCCAGTACGTGGGACATTTATCAAAGGGGAGGGTGAGTCACTAGGGCATTTTGGAGGATCATCAGTCACTGATGCATCAATAACAAGAGAGGACTAATCACTAGGGCACCCATAATAGAGGATTTTCTATCATTGTGTCATACATTATGGAGAAGACCCAGTTTGGAGCAATCAACATAGAGGAAAGCCAATCATTTGATAACCCATCACAGAGGATAACCAGACTCTGGGTCACCCATCACACAGTGTATCAAGATTCAGGGGCACTGATGGCAAGGCAGAGACAGTCCCTGAGACATATAGCATTGGGGAGTGCCTGTCACTGGGGAACATATTATATGGGAGTGCCAGTAACTGGGGCACCCAGGCTAATCACTGGGGCTTCCAGGATAAAGAAGAGCTAGTCACTAGGACAATCATCAGAGAAAACAACCATCACTGGGCCACTAATCACAGAGGAAAGCCAGTCACTGGAGAACCAAACACAAAGGCCAGTCAGTCGCTAAAGTACACATCACCGATGTGGGTCAGTCACTGAGGTACTCATCACAGAGAATGACCAGTCACTGAAGTACCCTTTAGAAGGGGCTCTGTCTTTGGGGTTCAGATCACAGAATATGGACAGTTACTTGGCTTGTCATCGCAGAGGAAGCAAAATTCATCTGGTATCCATTACCAAGGAGAATCATTCACTGGGACTTTCTTTTACAGAGGCAAGACAGTCACTGGGGCACACATCCATCAGGAGGGTCAGTCACTGGGACGCCAATCACTGAGGACACTTAGTCACTGGGGCACCAATAATGGAAGAGTGTCAGTAACTTGACACACAATATGGAGAAGGCCCAGAAACTGTGGCACCCATTACAAAGGAGGGTCATTAATTGGGACACTAATCATAGAGAAGGTCCAGTCGCTGAGATAGAAGAGACTCAGTAATTGTGACAACCATCACAAATGATGACTAGTGGAAAAGACTTCTATGAAGGCAATTCACTTTGGCACCAATCACAAGGAAGGCTCAATCACTGAGGCAAGCATTATGGAGAAGGCCCAGTAATTTAGACACCTATCACAAAGCAGCGACAGTCAATGCAGCACCAAGTATAGAAGAGGGACAGAAAGTGAGACACCCATAACAAAGAACGCAAGTCAATGGGCCAAATTTTATAAGAGATGGCCAGTCACTGGGCACCAATCACAGAGGAGGCACAGTAATTATGG
>NW_007256860.1:6495-14553 GCF_000164805.1 Carlito syrichta
GATGGCCAGTCACTGGGCACCAATCACAGAGAAGGCACAGTAATTATGGCATATATAATACAGGAGGGCTAATCACCAGCACAGAAATGTGAAAGAGGTCCAGTAGCTGTGACACAATCAAATTGGAAGACCGGTCACTAGAGCACAAATCACAAAGGAGATCGAGTCACTGGGGCACCAATTTTAGGGGATGGCCAGGCCCTGGTCACCCATCACGGTGGTGGACTTGTCATTGGGGCAGCAATTATGGAGGAAAGATGTTCACTAGGACAGCGGTCATATATGAGGGACTGTCACTGTGACACCTGTCACACAGAAGGGGCAATCACTAGGGCACCCATCACAGAGCAGGAGCAGTCACTGTGGCACACATTTCAGAGAAAGGGGAGGCACAAAGTCATGCAACGCAGAGGATGGCTTGTTACAGAATTATCCCTCACAGAAAAGGGCTTGTCACTGTGTCTCCTATCACAGAAGAGGGTCAGGCACTGAGACACAAATCAAAGTGAAGGTACAATCACTGGGAAGCCCATTACAGAGAAAGACAAGGTACTAGGGTACCAATCCCAGAGAAGGACTGATAACAAGGGAACCCATCACAGAGGAATGCCAGTCACTGGGGCACATATTACAAATGAGGGCTAGACACAAGGACACCCATCACAGAAGGCTACTCCTTGTGGTATTAACCAGGTAGGAGAGATGGTCCATGGGACAAACAAAACAGGAGATAAATAGTCACAAGATCACCCATCACTGAGGAGTGTCAGTCACTGGGACAGTCATCAAAAAGGAGAGTCAGTTACCAAGGTGCATATCACATAACAAGTCCAGTCACTGAGACAACCTTCATAGAGGGGGACAAGTCACCAGGGCATTAATTAGAAGGAACTCAGTAGCTGTGACTCTAATCACAGAGGACCAGTGACTGGGGAAACAATCACAGAGGAGGCAATTTCACTGTGGGACCTATAACAGATGCCGATCTGTCTCTGGTGCACTTGTCACAGAGAAGGGTACTAATTGGGCCACCCATTATAGAGGAGGCACAGTCACTGCAGCAACCAGATTAGGGCTTGTCACTGGGGCACCCATTATGGAGGAGTCCTAGTCACTGGGGCCTCCATCACTGAGGAAAGCAAGTCACAAAGGAGGGCCAGTAACAAGGGCACTCTTCAAAAGGAGTGTCAGTCACTGAGGCACATATTAGACAGAAAGGCCAGGCATTGGGTCTCCCATCAAGGAGAAGGCTATTCACTGGGGTACTTATTAGAGAGTAGAGACAGTCATGGATAAAACCATCACAGAGGAGAACCAATCGCCTGAACACCCATAACAAAGGAAAGCCAGTAACCAAGGTAAAAATCATAGACGAGGGTCAGTCATGGTCACTTGGGCACCCATTAGGAAGGGTTCAGTTACTTGGGTTCAAATAACAGAAAAGGGCATGTAATTGTGCACCCATAACAGAGGAAGCAAAGTCAGTGTGGTACCAATTACAGAAGAAGGTAATTCACTGGGGCACCCATCACACAGCAGGGCCTGTAACTGGGGCACCCATCACAGAGGAGGTCCAGTCACTGGGGCACACATCACAGAGAAGGGCCAGTCACTGGGGCACACATTATATAGTAGGCCAAGTCATAAAGTCATCTATCACAGAGAAGAGTCCATCATTGGTACACACATCAGAGAAAAGGAGGTCTTATCACTGGGACACCAATTATGGGGGAGGCACAGTTACTGGAGCAGCCATCAATGGAAAGGGCTAGTAAATGGAGCAGCTTATTTTGAAGAAGGCCAGTACTGGGCCACTAATCACAAAGTAAGTCCAGTCACTGGAGAACTCATTATAGAGGGCGTCCTA
Organism: Carlito syrichta; assembly: GCF_000164805.1. NCBI lineage: Eukaryota > Metazoa > Chordata > Mammalia > Primates > Tarsiidae > Carlito > Carlito syrichta. The sequence goes on from NW_007256860.1 coordinate 8,363, forward strand.
CCACTTTGACACCCATAATAGATGAGGGCTAATCACTGGGGCACCCATTATGTATAAAACCTAGTCACTAGGGAACCCATCTCAGGGGAATTCAAGTCACTGAGGCAAACATTATGGAGTAAGCCATGTAAGTTGAACACTCATTACAGAGGAGGACTATTGATTGGGACAACCTTTCTGAAGAAGGACCAGTCACTGGTCATCAATCCCAGAGGAGTCTCTGTTACTGAAGCACCCATCACAAAGAAATACAAGATTCTGGGGTATATATTATAAAGGAAGAACAGTAACTGAGGTACCCATCACAAAATAAATATATCCTATGGGGATACTGAAAAGAGAGGAAAGACATTCACTGAGATAACCATCACATAGAAGAGCCGGTCATTGAGGCACACATCACAAACAAGGGCTAGTCCCTGGGACACCCATTAGAAGGGGCTCAATTACAGGGTCTTTGATCACAGAAGGGGATAAATAACTGGTAGCCATCTCAGAGGAGACAAAGTAAGTCTGGTACCCATCACAGAGGAGGTTCAGTCACTGAGGCATTTTTCATAGAAGAGGGCAAGTTCCTGGACTACCCCATAACATAGTAAGTCCCATCACTAGAGAACAAATTATAGAAGATGCCAAATAAGTAGAGCACCTACTACAGAGTAGAGTCAAGGCACCCAAGGGAGAAGGGTTTGTGCCTGGGGCACCAACCATAGAGAAAGCCCAGTTACTGAAACACTCATGATAGAGGAAGGCTAGTCAGTGGGGTACCTGAACTGGAGGAGCACCAGTCTCTTGGTCACTAATCACACAGAATGCCCAGTCAATGGAGCACCCATTATGAATGAGGACCGAGCCATTGTGACACTCATTACAGATGAGGGCTAGTCACTGAAATACACATCATATATGAAAGCCAGTCACTGGCGCAGCAATCAAAAGAGAGGTTCAGTCACTGTGGCACACATTATGGAATATGTCCTGTCACTGACATATCCATCATAAAGGAGGACTAGTCACTGGGACATCCATTATGGTTGAGGTACAATGACTGTAAAACCCATGACAGAGGATGGCTTGTAATTGGGGAACAATGATATTATGGAGCAGGGCCAGTCACTTAGCACCAACCAAAGAGGAGGCACAAAAATCTTGTTGCCCCAGTGTTATTCATTGAGACAACAATATGGCATAGGCCCCGTCACGGATTAACTGAGCACTTAGGAAAGTCAATCAGTTGGGCACTCAACATAGAGGAGGGCAAGTCACTGGGGTACACATTTTGGATGATAGCCAGTCACTGGTCACTCATCACAGAGGTGGGCTAGTTACTGAGGCAGAAATTGGGGAGGAGGGCTACTCAAGTGTACAGCTATCACAAATGAGAGCCAGTCACTGTGATATGCCTAACAGAGAAAGTCCAGTCACTAGGACGTTCATCTCACAGGAGGGGCATTTACTGGGGCACCTTACACAGAGCAGCATTAGTCACTGTGACACTATCACCGAGGAGATCCTGTCAAAAGTCATGCATCACAGAGTAGAACTAGACACTGGAAATTCATCACAGATGAGGGCTTGCCACTGCGGCTCCCATATCAGAGGACAGCCAATCACTGGGACAACAATCATGGAGAAGCAACAGTCACTGGAACACTAAGTATAGAGGAGAGTCAATAACTAAGCAACCAACACACATGGCCAGTCATTTGGACACCCATCACAAAACATGGCAAGTCACTGGGACACCCACAATTAAGGAAGTCTGATATGTGGAACAATTATCACAGAGGTGGGCTATTCACTGGTGAAACTATTATGGGGAGCACAAGTTATGTTGGCACAAAAAATAAGGAGTCCCAATCACTGAGGCACCCATAATGAAGGAGGACCAGTCAGTGAAGCAGGTGCCATATATGGGGCAACCCTCAGAGGAAAGTCAGTCACAGAGACACACATCACAAAGGAGAGACAGACAATGGGGTAATCATCACAGAAGAGGACTTGTCACTTGGGTATCCATTATAGATGAGGGCCAGTCCCATTGAATTGATCACAGAAAAAGTTCAGTCACTAGGGCACCTTTCACAGAGGAGAGTCAGTCATGATGATCCCCATAACAGAAGAGAGCCATCCATGGGGCACCAATTATAGAGGAAACCCACTCACTGGGGAACCCATTATAAGAAGATCAAGTCAGTGTGACACTAATTAGAGCAGGATAAGTTACTGTGCATCCACCAAACATAAAAGGCAGTCATTAGGGAGTCAATCAAAAGGAGGCCCAGTCAATGTTGTACCCATCACCAAAAGGGTCAATACATGGGGCACACAGTATGGAGTATATCACGGATGTGTGGCACCCATCATATAAGAGGCTGGTAACTGGGGTAACAAGTATGGAGTTTGTCCAGTTACCAGGGGATCAATCTCAGAGGAGGGCCAGTCAAAATGGCACACATCAATAGGAGGATTAATCACATAGACTAGAATCACAGAAGAGGTTTTGTGACTGTGGAACACATCACAAAAGAAGGCTAGACACTGGGCCACCACTCATGAAGGAGGACTAGGTAATTGTCACCCAACACAGAGGAGGTGTAGTCATTGGGGCAACCATCAAAGACGAGGGCCAGTCACTATCATGACCACTACAGAAGAATATCAAGAACGTAGGCACCCATCAAAGATGAGGGTCATTTACTAGGGCACCTAAAATAGAGGAGAATCCATCAATGGAGCACACAACACAGAGGCAGACCAGTCATGGAAGCAGCACTCACAGATGAGAAATAACCATTGGGACATGCAACACAGGGAAGGGTCAGTCATTGCTACAGCCTTCACAGTGGAGGGCTAGTCACTGGGTCTATCATTTTGGTGGAGGACGAGTCATTCTGACAGCCATCAGAGAAGAGCATCAGTCAATGGACCACCTATTACAGATAGGGTCAGTTCCTGGTGCACTAATCATAGCAGTGGGCCAGCCACATGAGAACAGCTCACAGATGAGGTGTAGTAACAGGAACACACATCACAGAGGTGAGGTAGTCACTGTATCACCCTGAACAGAGAAGGGTCAGACACTGGGCCACCAAATTTGCAAGAGGGTGAGTCACTAGGGTATGGAAGAGGAGGCCCTAACAATGGAGAACATATTATGGAGGGGGCCAATTCCTGAGAAACTTATCACCGAGGAGAACCTGTCATTGGGCCACCCATTATGGAAGAGGTTCAGAAACTGAGTACCCATCAACAAGAGGGTCTAATCACTGGGTCATCCATTATGTAGGAAGTCCAGTTACAAGTACTCCCATCACAGAGGAGGGCAAGCATTATGGTAGAGGGCCAGTCCCAGGGACAATCTCAGAAGAGAACAGTAATTGTGCCAACCATAATGGAGGGAGGAAAGTCACTGGGCAACCATTAATTAGGAGACTCAGTGACTAGGATAATGTTCACAGAGAAAACAACTCAATGGGGCACCCATCACAGAAGAGGATCAGTCACGGAAGCATTTTTCACAGAGGGTCAGTCATTGGGGTACCCAACAGAGGAGAGCCAGTCACTGGGGAACCTATTACAGAGAAGAGTTAGTAAATGAGTCATAAACTGTGGAAGATACCCAGTAACTGGAACACTCATCACAGAATAGGGTTATTCACTGGGGCACCCATTTGGAAGAGGGTCAGTTACTGGGGCATCAATCACAGAAATCACAATAGGTCACTTACAGGGGCACCCATTATGAGGTAGGTCAGAAACTTGGGAAGCCAAGGACTTATAGAGAAAGCCAAGGACTTAGTGATTCCCTCACAGAGGAAGGGTATTCACTGTGGCACCCATTTTGGAGGAGATCTAGATACTAGGCTACCCATTACAGAAGAAGGCTTGTTACTGGGGTATCCATCACATAAGATAGACAGTCACTGGGGACAGCTATTACAGAGGAGGACCAGTCATTGGGACACCAATCACAGAAAAAGCCTAATCACTGGGGCAACCATTATGGAAGAGACCCAGTCAACAGGAAACAAGTCAGAGTAGAGGACCGACCAGTTACTGAGGCACCCATCAGAGATGTGAGCCAGTCACCAAGGTACCCATCACAGAGGAGAACTAGTCACTGGGGAACCCATCAAAAAGGAGTACTATTAACTGAGGAACTCATTCCAGAGGAGGGGCAGACACTGGGGCACCCATTAGAAGGAAGATAAATCACTGACAAACTGATCACAGAGGAAGGCCTGTCACTGGGGCACCCATCAGAAAGGAGGTCCAGTCACTAATGCATTCATCACAGAGTACTAGTCACTTGTGCACCTATGTCAACAGAAGCCCTGTAACTGGGGCAATAATGACAGAGGTCTGATGGTCACTGAACCTACCATCAGTGAGGAGGAAAATCTTTAGGGAGCCCATCATAGAGGATAACTTTGTAATGAGGCCCATCATAGAAAACAACCATTAACTGGAGAATCCATTATGGAGGACAGCTGATCACTGTGCGCCCATGACAATACTGCCAGTCACTAGGGCACCTATTACAGAGAAGCATGTGTCATTGGTTCACCCAATTTAGAGGAGAGAGTTATTATGGAGGAGGTACAGCAACAGTGGTACCCATCACATTTGAAGGCCAGTCATCAATTTTGGTGGAGGTCGAGTTACTAGGACACCCATCATAAAAGAGGGAATGTCATTGTGGAAACCATCAAAGAGGACGGTCATTTATTTGGGCACCAATTAGAGGAGTTCCAGTCACTGGGGAATACATTATGGAAGAAGCCCAGTCATGTTGACACACCTCCCACAGGGGAGGGCTATTCACTGGGGTGCACATCCTAGAAGAGAGTTAGTAACTGGAACACTCATTACAGAGGAGAATCAGTCATGGGGAACCCAGAACAGATGAGGGCAAGTAAAAGGGACACCCATTAAAGAGGGATATAGTCACTAGGACACCCATCACAGTGGAGGGCCGGTAACTCAGGTACCCATCACAGAGGTGGTCAGCCACTGGGTTGCCCTTAACGCGTGTGTGCCAGTCACTGGTGCACTGATTATAGATGAGAACAAGTCATTGGAGCACCCATCACAAAGCATAGCCACTCAATTAGGTACCAAACACAGAGGAGGTAGTCACTGAAGCACCAATAACAGGGAAGAAGAAATAACTGGGGCCACAATCACAGAGAAGTCCAGTTACCAGGACATCCAACACAGAGGAAAGCCAGTCAGTGAGGCATCCATTACAGAGGAGGGCCAGAAAAGGAACAGCTATTACAGAAGAGATCAATTCAATGTACCCAACACAGAGAAAGGAAAGTCACTGGGGTACCCATCACAGATGAGGGACAGTCACTGGGACACCCATAACAGAGAAAGGGGAGGGGTGGTGCACCCATCACAGAGGATGGCCTGTAACGTGGGCACCCTTCACAGAGGAGGGCTAGTCACATGTGTACCACTCACAGAGGAGACCTAGTCACTGAGATAACCACACAGAGAAGGTCTTGCTACTGTGGTACTGATGAAAGAAGAGGGCCAGTCACTGGGGCACCAAATTTGGAAGGGGGCCACTCACTGAGGCACCAATAACAGAGGAGGCATATTTAATGGAGAACTTATTACGGAGTAGCCCCAGTCACTGAGACATCTTTAACAAAGTAGGGCAAGTCACTGAGGCACCTATTATGGAAGATGCCTAGAGACTGGAAACCCATCACAGAGGAGGGCTAGTCTCTGGGACACCAATTTGGAGGAGTCCCAATTACTAGGCTACTCATCATATAAGGGGCTATTCACTGCAGCCCCCATTACAGAGGTTGCCACTTATTAGGTCACCTATTATAGAGGAAGCCCAGTCACTGTGATACCCACCACAGAGCAGGGATAGTCACCAGAGAAACCTTCATTTATGAAGGCCAATCACAGTTACCACAATCACAGAGAAGACCATCACTAGGTTGGGAGAAGAGCCAGTCACATTATGGAAGGGGTACAGTCACTTATACCCCAATCACAAAGAAAGTCCAGTTCAGTGATACCTATTATGGAGGAGGTCCAGTAAATAAAGCACCCATCAAAGAAGAAGGCTAATCCCTGGGGTAACCATTATGCAGGATAGTCACTCATTGTGTCCCAAATCAGAGGGAAGTCCCATTAACAAGAGAATGGAATGGAACAGGACC
>NW_007256861.1:0-776 GCF_000164805.1 Carlito syrichta
TATATTTATTAACATATGTATTATTTCTATTTTTTCTTTTGTTCTATTCAAGTCTACATCTGGTATTATTTTCCTGTAACCTAAAGACCTTTCTTTAACTTTTTTTGTAATAGCGGTCTGATGGTGATGAATTATCTTAGCTTTCCTTATTTAAATACTCTAATTTGCCTTTTTAAAAAGATATTTTTACTATATATAAAATTGTAGCTTGGACAGCCTCCACTCATGACAAAAAAGACAAAAGTTTTATTTTGACTTGCATAGGTTCTGACTAAATGTCTGAGGTGACTTTTTGATGTGAAGTCTTTTTACTTTATTTTTCTCCATACATTAAGTCTCCTTTGTTTGAATGTTAAGTTGCAAACTTCAAAGATGCAGATGTGCATTCCGATATCTAACCCTGTAAGTTAGTTCACGTGTCTGGAGTACATTGTCATGAGCATGCATTCTCCATGAGTGGTTGTGCTTTTTTGCATTTTACTATATAGTAATGTATATAGTACTGTAGTACCATGTCCTGATTTCAAGCCTAGGATGTCCTGAAGCAAGTGTAAAAGCAATGGTGATGTAGCTGGTATTGTTGAGAAACACCAAACAAAAATGATGAAAACAAAAGTGAAAATAATTGAGAGAGTGAAACAAGACAAAAAGATGGTAGACATTGCTCATTCTTGAAACAAAATTTGTTCAACCATTGGCTTGATTCTAAGAATAAGGACAGATCATGAAACATGTGTTCTGCTGTGTCAATGATGACAACAATAATTTTTAAGAAA
>NW_007256861.1:2612-7815 GCF_000164805.1 Carlito syrichta
CCTACAAATATACTTTTAAATCTTATAAAGAAGCTTGTATCATATATAGGGCTCCCAAATGTGACCTGAGCTTGAACTGTGTTAAGTTTAAAGCTGAAACCACAGTCTGTGAGAAATGGAAACAATGGATCCCTAGAGTCAGCCATGCCTGTCATATTCTCAGAAATTCATGCTTAGATCATCAAAGTCCCTGCTAGTGAGTGGGTCATGCCAAACAACAAAGAAGGGAGGAGGGAATGGGCCTTCAGCTCCTGAACGCAACCTGGTGGTCTCAGGATCCGCAGCCCACCTGGATCCCTAACGCTCAGGCAGGCCTCCACGGCTGGCTCCCAACATTTGAGAAGGTGGATGAGAAGTCCAAGGAGGTCTTCAGCAACCTAATGACCCTCAGTGAGAAACTGGAGCTAGATTTGCAGGAAGACAGTTCATTGAACTTGTTGCTCTGAGTCATAAAAAGCTTACTAATGAAGACCTGATGAAATTGGATGCCCAGAAACTGGACAAAGAGAGACAAGAGGAAAAAGAAGTAATTGAGGAACTTAAGAGATTCATAATGCAAGAAATGTCAATAAGAATTTATTTATTTGAAAAGATACTGTAAGTTTTTGAGGCAAAGGACGCAAACCTAGAATAGTACACCTGTAACAGCAGTTGAAAATGTGATCCAGTGCTACCATATCATCTACGATGAAAAATGAAAGGCTACTATGTAGACACAACTGAAATTCTTTTCCAGAGTGTTGAAAGGATTGATTAGCAAGGAACCAGAATCTGTAACGTCAACATCACACATAAGTGAAATTGCAGTTTGCCCTCCATCTGTTATTGCTGATGATCCTTCAGCTCAACCATGTCCAACTGTTGCACTGTATTGTACTACTGTGTTCTTCAAGGTTCTGTACTATAAGATTATCAGAGAGACCCTCAAAAACCAAAGTTATGTTTTGGAATGTGGGCCCCTTGTAGCACACACTTTTCCAGCTAGGTAAGGGTCCTAAGAACCCATCAGCATTAATGTACCATCTAGCGTTGCTGTGAGAGTCTGTGTTTTAGAAGAAACATTCCAAGTTGTGTCAAACGGGTGACTGGTTCTTCCACCTTGGCAATGCACTTGCATATACCGCACTGAGTGTTCAGCAATTTTTGATGAAAAATGGCATGATCCCTGTGTCCCATCCTCCCTATTCACCTAATTTCTCCCCAAGTGGTTTTTTTGTTTGTTTGTTTTTCCAGGTGAATAAAATCCTCAAAGAGAAATATTTTGCCTATGTGGTAGAGGTGAAACAGGAAAGATCAAAAATACTAAAATGCATCTCATTTGATGAGTTCCAAAACTGTTTTGAGCTGTGGGAAAAGTGTCTTGATAGGTGTATTGTATCAAACAAAGAGTACTTTTGAGATGACTGAAGTTAAAACCTGAATAATAAATACAAGTTTTTAATAAATAAATTTCATGTTTGAGTCACTCTCATAAAAATATTTTTGCTTTTTTGAGTTTGTTGTTTTTATGTATTATTTGTGTGTAAAGTATTATAAACCTATTGCACTACAGTATATATAATCAATTTTGTTAGTTGGGCAACGAGGTTAACATTTTTGAATTTACAAGCACATTCTCAGAATGAAACTCATTGGCATGAAGGGAACTCACTGTACATGTGATTCCTGTGAACTAAGAAATACGTAATAGCTCAGTCTCATATCAGAAACTAAAAAAAACAGATAAATTTTAACATATTTTCTCTTCTTATCCTTTTAAACTAAAATATAATATGCATATTAAAATAATAAAAGCACAAAATTTGATAATTTATCGAAGGCAACACACATACAACTACCATGCATATCAAGAAACAGAACATTCTCAGCACTCTCAAAGGCTTTCCTCATGTGATCCTCCAATTACTACCTGTTACTTTTTCCAGATATTAGCACTGTGTTGACTTCAGTTTTATAGTTACTTTTGCATGTTTTTTTGAATTTATATATAATAGCTATAACAATATGTCATAAACTCTTTTGTGTGAAACTTCATCTAAGAAAAACAGTTGCATTAACATTGACTGCTAGATAGAAAACTGTGATTGGTGGATAAGACGTACAGTGGATGCCCAATTTGGATATTGAAGTGAGGTCTACTTTAGTCAAAACAAAACAAAACAAAACAAAAGTATAGCAAAACATAACTTAAAAATATTAAGAGGTATTGAACTTCTAGAAGGATACACTTTGACAAACTGGTGACTTCTTTCAATACATTTTTGTTTTTTGAAATTTTGTTTTTTCCTAAACTTGATCTTTCTGAATGAGTCTGCCACTAATCTACATGTGCAAGTTAACTTTAAAAGACAGTAATTGAGAATAAATAAGAGTGAAAACACAGATTTACATGTGTTGTGCTGAGAAGTCTTCAAATCCAGATTAATAAAAAGATACCTTAATAAAGCAGCAATGATTTCCACAAGCTTTGATTTGGAAAGCAGCTACGCTCAGCCCTATAATAATGACATTGCACTAACAAACTTTGATTTGGAAACAGTACATCCACCATCTCTGATTTTGCTATCTCTGAGATGGAGTCAGTTTCTGTTAATTAGTATAAAGACTTTGACTTTAACGAGAGAACCAACAGAGTAACTGAGATGAAAGAAGGAAAGAAAAATGAAAATAGTTGGTGCTATAACCAAGGGAATACAAATAATGTCTACTATTAAAATCTGTTTTCTTCTTTTTACTTGCAAATAAATATGTAATGACTAAAGGTTACCAAATTAGTATAGAAATATCCTTTGTCACTCCACTTTATTCCTACAATGGTAATAGAGATACATTTTATTTTATTGCACTTTCCTTCTATGTGTTTCACAATCTGTTTTTTGTTTGTTTTTACAAATTAAAGGTTCGTTGCTAATCTATTGGTGCTGTTTTTCTAACAGTTGGTTCTCATATCCTATCTTTTGCCACATTTTGAAAATTATTTCAATATTTAAAATTTTTTCACAATTGTTAAATCTGTTATAGTGATCTGTGATCAGCTATGCTTGAAATTATTACTGTAATTATTTTGTGGTGCAACAAACCAGACCATTTAAAACAGTGAATTGAATTGATAAATGTATTTCTTCTGACTGCTCATCAACAAATTGCTTCCCATCTTTCTTTGGTTTCTCGGGCATCCCTATTCTCTGAGGTACAACATTATTGAAATTAGGCCAGTTGAGAACTCTATAATGACCTCTAAGCACTCAAGTAAAAGGAAGAAATATTTTGTGAAAACAAGGGTCAATAAATGTAGCAAAACTTCATTATTATCTTATTTTAAGAAATTGTTACAGACATCTCAGGCTTTAGCAACTACCACCATGATCAGTCAGCAATTATCAACATTGAAGCAAGGCACTCCATCAGCAGAAAAATTAGGTCTCATTAAAATCTCAGCTGATTATTAGCATATTTTATGAATAAAGTATTTTATTTATTTACCTATTTATTTTAACTTCATTTTAGTATAAAGCCAGGATTAGAAGCATAAGCAATATAGGTGCAAATGAAGTTTGTGCCTCCAACTGGTCCTCATTTCTCCTGTTTAGGTTCAGGTACCTTCGTGTTGTTACATGGATCCTCCTTCCTTCCTTCCCTGGCAGTGTCCTATGCCTGCTGATCTCTCCCTTGTGCTTTTGTGATTAATGTCTAGGTTCCACTTATGAGTGAGAACATATGCTATTCAATTCTTTGTTTCTGGGATAGATCACTAAGAATGATTTTCTCCAACTCCATTTAATTTGCTGTGAAGTCCATGATTTTGTCCTTCTTTATGGCTGCATAATATTTCATGATGTATATATACCCCAATTTCTATATCCAGTCTACATTTGATGGGCATAAGAGTTGGTTGCATGCTTTTGATATTGTGAAGAGTGTGGCAATAAACATGTGTGTCCAGGTGTCTTTTTTGTAGAATGATTTGTGTTTCTCTGAGTGTATTCCAAAAAGGAGAATGCTGGATCATATGGAAGGACAATTTCTAGTAGCTTTAGATATCATCACACTATTTACAATTGAGGTTGGACTAGTTAGCTCTCCCACCAACAATATAGAAGCATCCACAATAAAATATTTTTAAACTAAGGTATGTACATTTTTTCTAGATATAGTGCTGTTGTAAACTGAATACACTATAGTAAAGAAATAAAATTTTTATATGCACTGAAAAATCAAAAAATTGTGTAACTTGTTTTATGGAAACAGTGGCTTTATTGTGGTTTCTGGAACAAAGGTTTCAATATCTCTGAAGTATGCCTGTATTTTACACAAGTAGAGTATCAGTACCAAGAAGTTGACATTGTAACAATCCATATAACTTATTCAGATTTTATTGCTTTTATATACATACATTTACTTGCATGTCTGTAATTGTATGCAACTTTATTACATGTAAATTCATGTAACCATCACTCTCTAACTTCTGATTTTATATTCTAGAATGTAATCTTTCATTTTGTTATTAAAGAAATGATAAAATTTTTAAAAATTGCATTATCTTACCACTTTAATTTTTTAAAGTTTGTTTAATAAATGAGAATTTTAAATTTAATTGAACACAAATTACATGTGAATTCTAGAGCTTGATTTATATTACTTTATTTCTATGTGTGTGCACATATAAGAAATTGTTACATCCATTCATTTCTTTAATGTAAAAATAAGATCATGCAAATATGCCTAGGAGTAGAAAATCATTCAAGTTCCTCTTACTTCTGAATATACCTTTCCTAGAGTTAAAAAGATTCTGACCTCTTTTAAAATTAAGTAACCAACTTCTACTGGTCATTCATTTCACTCATGGAACTTTTCTAATCGTTGACTTTATGAATCTTGCTCTGGCCTTTTCTAAGGAGTGAAGATGACCATCTCATAGCTCAAATACAAGTGAGGGAGCACTTCTGTTGATAGAGATGTTGATTTTCAGTTCTTATATAGCATACCATTTTAATCTAAGTTATCCTGTGTCTTTGTAGTTATAGTTTTGATTTTGGAAACTGCCATGTTGGTTCTTACAAATATGATATCATTTTACAATTTTTAGTTTTAACCAAAAGCTACAAATTCACTCATGAGTGTTGGCCAGAGACATTACACAAGAAAATGTTCCCTTTTTGCATCTGTGGCAAGTTAAAAGATCAAATATAAATGCTTCCTATCA
>NW_007256861.1:8403-9131 GCF_000164805.1 Carlito syrichta
TTTGTATGTGTGTGTGTGTGTGAAGGGGGTGGTTAGAGATGAGAAATATTTCACAGGAAGGTGTAAATGCAAAGTAAGCATTATAATTTGATCGTAGCAAGGAAAAGATATTGATTATTCACTATATATGACCATCACGTTTATTATAATCTAGGTAGACACTAAGGGGTAGAATGATGTGAATAAATGTTCTCTCTTAAGATCGCTGTCTAATGAAAAGGTTTGAGGATTGCAGACCAATTTATTAATAACATAAAAGAGACACATGCAACATGCTCACACTCAGAGATAGTAAAGTCAGGTACCGTAACTTAGCTTCATGAGACACAAATTATATCTCGGTTGAGAAAAACTTTATCATACTAAGGAATTTTATTTTAGCCTATTAACTTAGGATATTCAAAAACTCATATTCTCAATACTGCCTGGTATAATTTACATGTAATCTTTTTCCTGGTTATATAAACTTTCAGAGTCCTGAAAACTGAAAAAAGAAACAGAAATAACCAATGTCCTATTTACTTTCTCTCAGGTCCTTTAAATGTAGTTGATTCTCTTATGTTCCTCATGATTGGCATGAAAGGTAAGTGAATGCTGAGTGTTGTTATTCCACCAAGAAAAAATGTAAGAATGTTTATCAACACAATGAGGCATCCAAGAGAAATATCATATTTTGCAATTTTCTTTCTCACGTATTTGCAATGATATGCTGAATATTTTTCTACCAC
>NW_007256862.1:0-3642 GCF_000164805.1 Carlito syrichta
CCTAGTTAGTCAGCGGGCTAGCTAGTTTGTTTGCTACTTACGTCAGCTGGCTAGACAGGTGGCTAGTTAATTAAGCCGATCAGTTAACTCAGCTTGCTAGCCAGCTGGGTAACAATATAGCAAGTGGGTTAATTCAGCTGACAAGCAAGCAGGCCAGCTGTTTAAGTCAGCTAGTTAAGTCAGCTGAATAGAAGATGTCTAGCTAGGTAGTGAGCTAGTTAAGTCAGTTGGCTAGCCAGCAGTCTAGCTAATTTTGTAAGCCAGTTAAGTAGGCTGGCTAGCCAGCTAGCTAGCTAGGTAGAGAGCTAGTTAAGTCAGCTGTCTATCCAACTGGCTATCTAGTTACATCAGTTAGTTGAGTCAGCTGGCTACTCAGCTGTTAGCAGGTTAAGTCAACTAGTTAAGTCAGCAGGTTAGCCAGCTGGCTAGCTAGGTAATAAGCTAGTGAAATCAGCTAGCTACCTAGTTAAGTCAGTTAATTCAGCAGGCTTCCCAGGTGGCTAGCTAGGTAGCTAGGTAGTTTAATCAGCTGGCTAGCCAGCTGGTTAGCTGGTTAAGTCAGCTGGTTAATTCAGCTGGCCAGCCAGCTGGCTAACTAGTTAAGTCATTTAGTTAAGTCAGCTGACTAGCCATCTGGCTAGCTGGATAAATCAACTAGTTAATTCAGCTGGCCAGTCAGCTGGCTAGCTAGGTTGCTAGCTAGTTAAGTCAACTAGTTAAGTCAGCTGGCTATATAGTCAGCTATATAGTTAAGTCAGCTGGCTAGCTAGTTAAATCAGTTAGATAAGTCAACTGGCTAACCAGCTGCCTATCGTGATAACTATCTAGTTAAGTCAGCTGGCTAGCCAGCTGGTTAGTTATTTAAGTTACCTAATTAAGTCAGTTGGCTAGCCAGCTCGCTTGCTAGCTAAAAAGTTGTTTACTCAGATGGCTAGACGGCTGGGTAGCTAGTTATTTCAGCTAGTTAAGTCAGCTGGGTAGCAAAGCGGCTACTTAAGTTAGTTATGTCAGCTAGCTGGCTAGCTATCTCAGCTAGTTAAGTCAGCTAGCTAACTAGATAGCTAGGTAGTTAGCTAGCTATATATTTCAGGTAGTAAAATGAGCTTGCTATCTAGGTAGCTAGCTAGTTTAGTCAGGTAGTTAAGTCAGCTGGTTAGCTAGTTAAGTCAGCTAGTTAAGTCAGCTGGCTAGCCTGCTGCCTACCTGTGTAGCCAAATATTTTGGTCAGCTGGGTTGCCAGTTGGCTACCTAGTTAATTCACCTGTTTAAGTCAACTCGCTAGTCAACTGGATAACTGGGTAGCTAGGTACTTAAGTCAGCTGAGAAGCCAGCGAGATACATAGGTAGCTAGTTAATTAAGTCACCTGACTAGCCAGCTGTCCATCCACTCATGTCAGCTAGTTAATTCAGCTGGCTAGTCAGCTGGCTTATGAGTTAAATCAGGTGGGTGAGTCAGCTGGCTAGCCAGCTGGTTAGCTGGTTAAGTCAGCTAGTTAATTCAAGTGGCTATCCATCTGTCTACCTAAGTAGCTCGCTAGTTAAGTCAGGTGGCTAGACAGATGGCTAGCTGGTAAAGTCAGCTAGTTAAGTTAGCTGGCTAGTCACCTTGCTTGGTAGGTAGCTAGCTAATTAATTCAGCTGGCTAGCCGGCTTGTTAGCTAGTTAAATCAGCAAGTTAAGTGAGCTGATTTGCTGGCTGGCTAGCTAGATCTCTAGCTAGTTAAGTCAGCTCGTTAGCTGGATGGATATCTAGTTAGGTCAGCTAGCTAAATCAACTTGATAGCAGGTTGGCTAGCTAGGTGGCTGGCAAGATAACCCGGCTGGTTAGCAGTCTGTTCAGGTATGTGGCCAGCTAGTTACACCGACTGACTAGCCGGCTGCCCAGCAGGATGACTGGCTAGTTAAATCAACTGGCAATCCGACTGTCCAATCATCCAGCTGCCTATTTAAGCCAGCTGGCTATCCAGTTGGTCATCCTGCTAGCAAGCTAGCTGACTGCCTAGCCAGCTAGCCAGCCAGGTAGCTAGCTATTTAAGACAGCTGGCTAGCATCTCACCAACGAGGTATCTAGTTAGTTAAGTCAGCTGGCTAGCCAGCTAGCCAGCCAACTAGCTAGTCAGCTCATTAAGACAGCTATCTAGCCAGTTAGCTAGTTAAGTCAGCTAGCAATTCAGCTAACTATTCAGCTACCTAGTTAAGTCAACTTGCAATTCAGCTAACTATTCAGCTACCAAGTTGTCAGCTAACTAGTCAGATTGCTGCTTATCTAGCTAGTTAAGTCAGCTAGCAAGTCAGCTAGCTATTCAGATACATAGTTAAGTCAGCTAGCCAGCTTACTACCCAGTTAACAACTAATTAAGTCAGCCTGTTAGACAGATAGCTTGTTGCTAGCTAGTTATGTCAGCTAAATAGCCAGCTAGCTAGTCAGCTAGCTAGTTAAGTCAGTTAGCAAATCACCTAATTACTTAGCTAACTAGTTGGCTAGCAACTCAGCTAACTGGTCAGCTAAATATTGGGATTTCTCGCTTTACATCAGTTCAGCTAACTAGTTGGCTCACTCGCCTTCCAACCAGTCAGCAAACTATTTGGCTTAATCGCCAGCCAACAGGTCAACTAACTTGTCGGCTCACTCGCAGGCCAACAGGTCAGCTAACTAGTCGGCTTCCTCATCAGCCAACTAGTTAAGTCAGCTCACTGGTTGACTAGCTCACCGGTAGACTAGTTATGGCAGCTCACCTGTCTGCTAACGGGCAGGCAGACTAGTTAACCCTGCTGACCAGTAGGCTCAATCGCCAGTTGACTAGTTAAGTCTTCTGAACTGTTTGTTCTCTCACCAGCTAACTAAATTCAGCTACCAGTCAGCTCATTTGCCGGTTGAATAGTTAAGTCAGCTGACAGGTCGGCTCACTTGCTGGCCGACTAGTTAAATCAGCTGACAAGTCAGCTCACTCGCCGGCCTACTAGATAAGTCAGCTGACGATTCAGCTCACTCAGCTCACTCACTGGCCGACTAGTTAAGTCAGCTCACCTGTCGACTCACTTGCAGGCCGACTAGTAATTCAGCTAACTTGTCAGCCTACTAGCTGGCCAACTAGTTGAGTCAGCTAACCAATTGGCTGACTAGTCGGCCAATTGGTCAGCTGATAAGTTAGCTCAGCTAAATAGTAAGCCTACAAGTTAGGCCAGCTAAATTGTTGGCCAACTAGATGGCCGAATAGTTAGTTCAGCAAACCAGCATGCCTACTAGTTAACCGAGCTAAATTGTGGGCCAACATGTCAGTCACCAATTTGGCCCAGCTAACTAGCCAGCTGTCTAATGGGCCAACTTGTTAATCCAGTAAACATGTTGACCTTGTAGTCAGGAAACGTGTTAAACCAGCTAGCTAGTCGACCAACTCATCATCCAAGTTGTCACCTAGCTAACTCATTAACCAACTAGTTACGTTTGCTAATTTACTCATTTATCAAGTAGTAAAACATTTAGTTAACTCTAACGAACTCGTTTTAGTCAGCTAGCTATCTTGTTAGCCAACTTGTTAAGTCAGCTAAGTATGCTAACTAAACAGTTAGCTAGCTAAGTCAACAGCTAAGTCAGCTAGCTCACTAATTAGCTAACTATTTAAGTCAGCTACTTAAGTCTGC
>NW_007256862.1:4753-6039 GCF_000164805.1 Carlito syrichta
GCTAAGTAGCTTGATATTTATTCAGCTGGCTAGACAGCTGGCTAACCAGTATGTCACTAGTTAATTCAGCTGGATATCCAGATGGCTACCTATGTAGCAAGCTAGTTAATTCAACTGGCTAGAAAGCAGGCCAGCTAGTAAAGACAGCTATTTATGACAGGTAGTGACCTAGTTAAGTCAGTTTGCTAGCCAACTGGCTAGCTAAGTATGTCAGCTAGTTAAGTCAGCTGGCTATCCAGGTGGCTGGAGAGGTATAGAGCTAGTTATGTCAGCTGGCTAGTCAGCTGGATTACTAGTTAATTCAGCTAGATTAGTCACCTGGCTGCCAAGCTACCTAACTTGTTAATCAACTAGTTACATCAGCTGGCTAATCAGTTGGCTAGCTAGTTAAGTCACCTCATTAAGACAGATGGCTAGCCAGCCAGCTAGCTAGTTAAAAAGCTAGTTAAGTCATTTGGGTAGAGCTGGCTAGTTAGTCATTTCAGCTAGTTAAGTCAGCTATCTAGCTAGGTAGCTAGCTAGTTAAGTCTGCTAGTATATCAGCTAGCTGACTAGTTAGGTCAGCTATATAAGTCAGCTAGCTAGCTAGATAGCTAGCTAGGTATCTATCTAGTTATTTCAGCTAGTAAAGTCAGCTGGCTTGCTAGGTAACTAGCTAGTTAAGTCAGCTAGTTAATTCAGCTGGGTAGCCAGCTGCCTAGCTGGGTTGCTAACTCGTTAAGTCAGCTGGATAGCCAACTGGCTAGCTAGTTAGGACACCTAGTTAAGTCAGCTCGCTAGCCAGCTGGATACCTAGTTAGCTAGATAGTTAAATCAGCTTGCAATCATGAGGGATACATATGTAGTTAATTAGTTTAGTCAGCTGGCTAGCCACCTGGTTAGGTAGTATTGTCTGCTAGTTAAATCAACTGGCTAACTATCTGGCTAACGAGTTCATTCACAAAGTTGAGTCAGCTGGCTAGCCAGCTGGCTAGCTGGTTAATTCTGCTGGTTAATTCAAGTGGCTATCCATCTGACTAGCTAGGAAGCTACCTAGTTAAGTCAGCTTGCTAATCAACTGGCTAGCTGGGTATGTAAGCTAGTTAATGCAGTTGTCTAGTCACCTGGCTAGGTCAGTAGATAGGTAATTAAGTCAGCTGCCTAGCTAGTTAATTCAGCGAGTAAAGTGAGCTTCTTTTCCCAGCTGTCTATCAAGGTGGCTAGCTAGTTAAGCCAGCTGGCTAGCCAGATGGCTATCTAGTTAAGTCAGTTAGTTAAGTCAGCTGGTTAGATGGCTGGCTAGCTAG
>NW_007256862.1:6993-8336 GCF_000164805.1 Carlito syrichta
AGTCGGCCGAGTAGTCAGCCAACCTGTTAAATGAGATAAGTAGTCAGCCAACTCATCAGTTAAGTTAAGTCAACTAGCTAACTCGTTAACCAAATAATCAAGCCAGCTAACTAACTCATTTCCCAACAAGTTAAAACAGTTGGTTAACTCTTTAACCAGCTTGTTAAGTCAGCTAACTATCTCATTATCCAAGTAGTTAAGTCAGCTAGCTAAGTCAGCTAGCTCACTAGTTAGCTATTTAAATCAGATACTTAAGTCTGCTACCTAACTAGCTATTTATTAAATCAGCTATTTATTCAGCTAGTTAAATAGTTAGCCAACTATTTAATTCAGGTAGTTATGCCAGCTAACTAACTAGTTATGTCAGCCAGTTAACTCAGCTAGCTAACTAGTTAAGTCAGCTAGTTAAGTCAGCTTTCTAAATTAGTCAGCTGGTTAAGACAGCTAGCTACCTAGTGAGCTAATGGGTTAAGCCAGCAGGTTGCATCATATAGTTAGTTAGATAACTAACTGGTTAAATCAGCTGATTGAGTTATCTAGCTAGATAGTTAGCAAACAGGTTGACTCAGCTGGTTGAGTAGGCTAGCTAGCTAGTTAGCTAAAGAATTAAGTCAGCTGGATGAGTCAGCTAGCTAGCTAGTTAGTTAATGAGTTCAGTCAGCTGGTTGTGTCAGCTAGCTAGCTTGTTAGCTAATGAGTTAAGTCAGATGATTGTCACCTAGCTAGCAAATAAGATAACGAGTAAACTAGCTAGTTAGATAGCTGGTTAAGTCAGCTAGCGTGCATGCAAGCTTACTATTTAAGTCAGCTTGTTAGCTAGGCAGCTAGCTAGTTAGCTAAAAATTTAAGGCAGCTAGCTAGCTAGGAAGCGAACTAGTGAAGTCAGTTGGCAAGCTAGCTGGTTAACTGGTTAATTCAGCTAGTTAATAGAACTGGCAAACCAACTGGCATGGTAGGCGACTAAATTGTTAAGTCAGCTAGATAGTTACCTGGCTAGCTAGTGATGTCTGTGACTTAAGTCAGCTGGCTACCCAACTGGCTAGATGGTTAAGTCAGCTAGTTTAGTCAGCTGTATAGACAGCTGTCTATGTAGGTAGCTAGCTGGATACGTAAGTTTGCTAGCCAGCAGGCTAGCTGTTCAATGAACTAATTAATTCTGCAGGCTAGCTGCTGGCTAGGTAGGTAACTAACGAGTTATGTGAGTTGGCTAGCCAGCTTGCTATCTTAAGTCACCTAGGTAAGTCAGTTGGCTAGTCATCTGGCTAGGTAGGTAGCCAGCTAGTTAAGTCAGCTGGCAACAAGCTAGCTAGCTAGTTGAATCAACTCATTAAGTCAGTTGTCAG
>NW_007256863.1:0-1092 GCF_000164805.1 Carlito syrichta
TGATTATGCATGTTCCCGGGATGCTGAGGTCTGCCCCTCCCTCCCTTAACAATATAACTCCACAGCCAATCCCACCCCTACCCCAAAACAGTTTTCTAATACTTCCAATCACTTTCTTCTAGCACTCTAATCGATCAAGTGCAGCTCATGAGGGAGAACATTTGGAACTCTATTCTCTGTTTCCGTGATAATTCACGGAGAATGACCTAATTCATATCCATCAAGCTTTCTGCAAAATCCTTATACCTGTCCCTTGTCAGGGATGCATAACATTCCACATTCATTTTATCCATTCCAGCTTTGTAGTGCGACATGGTTGGTATCAGGTTTTTTTCAAATATGATTAGAGCTGCAATAAGCATGCTTGTGCAGATATCTTTCTGTAAAAGATCTGAGTTCCTCCAGGTTTATTCCCTACAGGCGAATTACAGGGTCACATGGTAGGTCAATTTCTTGTCCCTTTAGAAACCGCCACACTGATTTCCAAAGATGTTGCTCTACTTTTCAGTCCACATGCAGTGCAGAAGCATTTTTTTCCCCCAAATCTTTTCCGGCATCTGATATTGTTTGTGTTATTAATGAAGGCCGTTCTTACAGGGGTTAAGTGGTAGTTCAATGTGGTTTTCCTTTACATTTCTCTGATGATGAGTGAGGCTGAGCACGATTTCATGTGTCTCCTGGCTTCCCACATCTCTTCTATTTGAAGTGTCCAATCACGTATTTTTGCCACTTTTTAACGGGATTGTTTGTCTCTTTTTCTGACTGTTTGATTTTCTTGTAGCTCACAGATGTTATCACGTTGTCAGATACATAGCTGGAGAATAGTCTGTGCCATTCGGGGGCTGTGTGCTTGGTATTTTGATGGTGTCTTGTATTTTGGAGAAGTTAATTTGTTTGGTACGATCCCAAGTGTCTAACATTCTTTTTAAATTATGGGTATTGAGGGATCTGAAGAGAGTAGCTGCCGGTTCCAGTTTTCATAAAGGAGTCTCCTGTGTTTCTGTGATGATTACAATTTGGTGTTTTACGTTTAGGTCTTTGATCCATTGAGAGTTAATGTGTATGGTGATAGTGAGGGGTCCTGTTTGAATC
>NW_007256863.1:1446-4735 GCF_000164805.1 Carlito syrichta
AAACGGCTAAATTTTCAATTAAAAGATGTGAGCAAAGTCAGGAAACCACGCATGTCAGCTTGCCATTCATGACATCAGCCTCAGAACTGTGACATCATAATGGGCGGGACCTTGACGACTGAGCAAGCCTTCAGTATCAAGGATTTATGTACAGTGCTCTGACAAGAGCGGAAGACATCGTGGATTTTCATTCCCAAGAATTGAAGGAAGCAAGGTGTTCACACCTATCCGAAAACGTCTTCAGGGGTAAGTGGCCGTTCAAGGATCCAGTGGGCAATGTTGTCTTTTTGTTTTCACGCAGAAGTTATTGAGAGGACAGAAAAGCTCCCACAGTGGGTGGGCCCTGAGGGGGTTCCTCACGATGTGGTCTTTCATTACTATGCTCACAGAGACTTGTTGGAGTTTGTCATAGCACAACCTAATAATATTTCATCACTTTCTGTGGTTTAGACACTTCTGCATGTTTTTCATATTATTTTCCAGCCGTTGAGCCGTTTGTCTCTCAGGATTTGAACATCGCCTCAGTAACATCAAAGTCAGTTTTCTAGAATTTTCGATTATCTAAATTTTTATATGAATGAGGAGCCCAAATTCTTCTTTCTAAATCTCCATGTTATTTTGGTTTCTAAACATAGGGCTCCCAGTGGTCTCTTTTTGTGTGTGTGCATGATTTTCAAGGCTTGTCGGTAAAAAGTATCACATTAATCTGAGACATTGTTGCAGAGTACACCATTATGTCTTAGGTAGAGAAAATCCTCGGGGATTCAGTGGAAATACACTTTGAAAAATAGAAATTGGTTTAAAATACGAGGGATATATCACTTTACATTTCCTTCAAATAGGCAGGGGTACCTTTTGAGTAGGGGTTGCATATCTGTATGTTTAAGTTAAAATTCACCAGCAGAAAATACAGCGTGTCCCAAGAATATGTACAAAAGTTTTAAGAAAGGAAAAATACATGTTAAATTATTCTACAATTTTTCCTTTGATATTGTTAAGATTTATTATGCATTCTGTCTTCTGAATAGCAACATAGGTACTCTGATCCTCAATGTGAAGTTGACTGAAGATGATACACGTCTGGAAAGTCAAACACGTTTCAATTTGTGCAGAATAAAACATTCAGCATTTATGTGAGAAATGTAGTAGTTTCAAAGTTGAAACCAAATGTACAATGGATTCTCACGTATGAATAGGAAAGGAAGTTATAATGGGAGTCGTGCGCCCTTCTTAGAAATCAATCCCTTCAAAGGAACATTTCTATCCCCAACCCTGGACTGCAACTATCTTTAGATGAAAAAAGTTAAAAAAAAAAATAGAAGAAAGAAAATACAGTCAGTTGCACGTTTTACAGCTTTTATTTATGTATTTATTTTATTTTAATTGTTGCACAATATGGGGTACAATTCAGAGTTAGATATTCAAACCTTGATTATGCATGGTCCCTGGATGGTGAGGTCTGCCCCTCCCTCCGTTAACAATATAACTCCACAGCCAATCCCACCCCTACCCCAAAACCGTTTTCTACTACTGCCAATCACTTTCTTCTAGCACTCTAATCGATCAAGTGCAGCTCAGGAGGGAGAACATTTGGATCTCTATTCTTTGTTATAGTGATAATTCACGGAAAATGACCTAATTCATATTCATCAAGCTTTCTGCAAAATCCTTATACCTGTCACTTGTCAGGGATGCATAACATTCCATTTTGTGTATGTTCCACATTCATTTTATCCATTCCAGCTTTGAACTGCTACATGGTTGGTATCAGGTTTTTTTCAAATGTGATTAGAGCTGCAATAAGCATGCTTGTGCAGATATCTTTCTGTAAAAGATCTGAGTTCCTCCAGGTTTATTCCCTCCAGGGGAATTACAGGGTCACATGGTAGGTCAATTTCTTGTCCCTTTAGAAACCGCCACACTGATTTCCAAAGATGTTGCTCTACTTTTCAGTCCACATGCAGTGCAGAAGCATTTTTTTCCCCCAAATCTTTTCCAGCATCTGATATTGTTTGTGTTATTAATGAAGGCCGTTCTTACAGGGGTTACGTGGTAGTTCAATGTGGTTTTCCTTTGCATTTCTTTGATGATGAGTGAGGCTGAGCACGTTTTCATGTGTATCCTGGCTTCCAACATCTCTTCTATTTGAAGTGTCCAATCATGTATTTTTGCCACTTTTTAACGGAATTGTTTGTCTCTTTTTCTGAGTGTTTGATTCTCTTGTAGCTCACAGATGTTATCACGTTGTCAGATACATAGCTGGAGAATAGTCTGTCCCATTGGGGGGCTGTCTGCTTGCTATTTTGATGGTGTCTTGTATTTTGCAGAAGTTAATTCGTTTGGTACGATCCCAAGTGTCTAACATTGTTTTTAAGTTATGGGTATTGAGGGAGCTGAAGAGAGTAGCTGCCGGTTCCAGTTTTCATAAAGGAGTCTCCTGTGTTTCTGTGATGATTATAATTTGTTGTTTTACGTTTAGCTCTTGATCCATTGAGAGTTAATGTGTATGGTGATAATGAGGGGTCCTGTTTGAATCTTGTTCATGTAGTCAGACTTTTCCCAGCAACATGTACTGAATAGGTTCTCCATTCCCCAGTGGTCCTGGAGGTTCCTTCAAAGATGAGTTCGGTGAGAATTTGAGGATTTCACTCTCTGTCCTGACCCATCAGCCTATGGACCTTTTCCAGTAGCAATACCAGGCTGTTTTGATTATTGTAAACTTATACTAAAGTTTCAAATGCGGAAAGTGAGAGTTCCTGCTGTGTATCTTTTGATAAGGATTCTTTCGGCTCTTCATGATTGTTTTAAATTTCATATGAATTCACTATTGTAATTTCCAGGTCTGAGAAGAATGATGTTAACTTATTGGTTTTGTCCCTGTTTCACTCGTTGGCCTAAACGGCTAATTTTTCAATTAAAAGATGTGAGCAAAGTCAGGAAATCCAGCATGTCAGCTTGCCATTCAGGACATCAACCTCAGAACTGTGACATCATAATGGGCGGGACCTTGACGACTGAGCAAGCCTTCAGTATCAAGGATTTATGTACAGTGCTCTGACAAGAGCGGAAGATATGGTGGATTTTCATTCCCAAGAATTGAAGGAAGCAAGGTGTTCACACCTATCCGAAAACGTCTGCACGGGTAAGTGGCCGTTCTAGGATCCAGTGGGCAATGTAGTCTTTTTGTTTTCACGCAGAAGTTATTGAGAGGACAGAAAAGCTCCCACAGTGGGAGGTCCCTGAGGGGTTTCCCCACTAAGTAGTCTTTCATTACTATGGTCACAGAGAC
>NW_007256864.1:0-733 GCF_000164805.1 Carlito syrichta
CCTGGACTGTCCATGGCGTTGCCGGACCACTTTGATCACTCTTTACTCTCGACAGTGCCCTAAATTGGGGCCATCTGTTCCATAAGCTCATGCGTGTCTTTGCCATGGGACACGAGTGTGGAGGGTGGAAGCAGGCCTTGAGGGAGGCTTAGTTGAAAGCGTGGGATGAACGTGCCCAGTGTCCACCTTTGAGTTCAGGCCAGGCACCGTGGCTCACAGCCGTCAGTCTTGTGCCCTGGCAGTACAAGGCGGGAGGCTACCTGAACACAGGGGTTAGAGCCCAGCCCAAGCTTCGTGGACAGACCTTGTATCGGCGATTGGTACCCCAAATCGAGTTAGGCGTGGTGATCCCCGAGTCCCATCTGATTGCAGCTGAGGCGGGATTACTACCTGAGCCACACAGGTCGAGGCCCCGGGATCCATGATCATGCCGCAGTACCCCAACTGGTAGAGGGGAGACTCTGGTGACAAAAAAAGACACTTACCATGTGAGTCATGTCGGGCATTTATGGCTCACCAGGGACAGGTCTGCTTGTGTGGGGGACCATGAAGTGATCGGGAGAGGAAGGGTCCCTCACCCCACCCGAAAATATCAGACAAAGTGACCGAAACCTGGGCTTGCCGCAGGGTTGCCAAACTGCCTTGATCGCTCTGTGCCTGATGGCCTCCATCACTCAGGGCCGTCAGTTCCATGAGCTCACAAGTGTCTTTTCCATGGGACAGGAGTGTGGAC
>NW_007256864.1:1360-2424 GCF_000164805.1 Carlito syrichta
CCACCACAGCCTCGTGAGTGGACATAATGACAGGTGTGTGCCACCATGCTCAGCTCATTTTTTGGCTTCTTGTAGAAACGAGGTCTCACCAAGGTGTCCAGGATGGACTTGAACCCGAGGGCTCAGCAATACTTTTGCCTCGGCCTCCCAGAGTGCCAGGATGACAGGATTGAGCCCCCACAAACAGCCTCCACATCCCTCTCAGAGCCCCACAGCAAGGCCAGCTTCATTCCAACGTCCCAGGACCCTGAAGATGGTTGGAAGAATCACCTGTCAATCTGTCCCAGGGAGGTGTGCATGGCACAGGGGTGTATCTCCATCAGGGTTCCCACCCCTCTGCCAGCCTCATTCCCCAGGGTGTACCCACTCGCTCCTCCCAGGGGCTGCCTCTGGGAAAGAGAGGGAGTGATTCTCAAACCATCATGGTGGCAGGGATAGCCAGCTGAATTACCACTGTCTCCTTGACACTCGAGGAGTCCGAAATGGGATGATGACTGGAGTTGGGGAGCTCGAGACTAGGCTGGAAACATAAGAAGTTCACACCTTGACCCCAAGCAAAACACAAAAAACCTTAGGCCTTGGCGGGAGGATTGCCTCTGGCCTAGATTTCAAGACCAGGCAGGAATACCATAATGCCGACCAAATGGAAAGCCTGTGATTGCAGAAGTTTGGGAGACCCAGGCCAATAGGATGGCCTGAGTTGGGCGCTTTACAATCAGCTTGAGCAACATAGTGAGGAAAGAAAGAAAGAATGAATGAAATATATTCTCCTGCAAACTTTCTGTCTTCAGTCCTTCCCCCCCAGTCCACCACATGTGAGGGCCCCCAAGTTTGACACCTTCTATCCCCTACCCACACCAATGACTGCCCCTGCTTTGGTGTGGGAGTTCCCTAGACTCCCTCGCTTTGGTCTAGCCAGTTCTCCTTTCTGAAATGAGAAATGTGCCCCAGGCAGGCCAAACATCTGACTTGGCAACAAGAACCTTCCACCTCGAAAGGACAGAAACATGTCCCTCACCATGGGACATTTCTTCCCCCAACCGCATTTTTCCTGGATCTAAACC
>NW_007256864.1:3292-5044 GCF_000164805.1 Carlito syrichta
AACACTGGAGTCACGTTTGGTAGTGCCTGTGGTCCCGGCTACATGGGAAGCTGTGACCTCAGTACTGAGGCATTCCTTTGTGTTGCCTCTGCTGACAGAACATGCGCGTCCAGGCCGGCCACCGTGGCTCATGGCCGTCAGCCCCATGCCCTTGGAGGCAGAGGCGGCAGGCTGCCTGATCCCATGGGTTGGAAACCAACCCGGGTGATGTGGACAGACAATGTCTTAGTGAGAGGTCCCCCACATTGAGTCAGGAGTGGTGGTTCGTGGAGTCCCAGCTGATAGGGTCGAAGCTGGGAGAACCGCCTGAGCCCAAAAGGTCAAGGCCCCGGGAGTCGCAATTGTGACCTTGTGCTTCAGACTGCCTGACTGAGACTCCAATGACAAAAAGACGGGTGTCCATGGCTCCCCAGGGAAAGGTCTGCATGGGCGGGGATAACTGTGTGATCAGGAGAGGAAGGGGTCCTCCCCCCACCCAAATGTGCTAGACAGGGTGACTAAAACTTGGGCTGGCCGCAGCATTGCAGTACCGTCTTGATCACTCTTTGCCTGATGGTTGCCCTAACTTGGAGCTGCCTGATCCATGAGCTCACACGCATTTTTTCCATGGGGCATGAGTGGTAGAGGGTGGAGGCAGGCCTTCTGGTGCACGTGGCCAAAAACATTGGACAGACCTGCCCAGTAGTCACCTTTGAAACCTACTCCGAATGACAGGCCAGAAAGTGGCTTTTCCTCTCCCATCACTGATGGTGAAACCTCGCGCTGGGTGTCAGGGGTGGTGGTAGTGGTCTTGGTGCTGATTATCATTATTTGGAGTAGGAATCCCACTCTGTTGCCCAGGCCGCAGAGCACGGGCACACTCTCGGCCACAGTGGATTCCATCTGCCTACTCAGGTGATCCTCTTGCCTCGGCCCACCGAGTGGCTGGAACCACAGTCCTGCGCCACCTTGCCCAGGTAATCTTTTCATTTATTTTTCATAGTCAAGGAGAGGTCTCACCCCATGTTCCAGGCTGGTGTTGAATCCACAGGTCCAGTCCGTCCAGGCGCCTGGGCCTCCGAAAAGCCTGGATGCCAGGCTGAGCCTTTGAGCCCAGCCTGTGGTTGTGATGATGGTGGTGTATGGCATTCTTCTTCTTTCTTTTTTTTAATGTTTAAATCAATTTTTTTAGTTATGATATTGTGGGGTACAGTTAAGGGTTAGGTATACAAATATGCTTCATTCAGGCACCCTTGTTGATAGCAGGTGTCTCCCTATCCCCAGACAGATGTTTATTACCATTAACCCCATACTCCTTTCCTCCAATATTTTCCCACCATTGTCAGTCATTTTATTATGGTAGTGCATTGGATGATCAAGGTCCTCTGTATGAGTGAGAACACGTGATACTCAGGTCTTTGTTTCTATGAGAGGTAACTCGGTATTATAGACTCAGTTCCATCCAGGTTGCTGCGAAATTCATGATTTTGTTCCTTTGTACGGCTACATAGTATTCCATCGTGTATATGTAAACATTTTTTTAAGCCAGTCTTCTTTTGATGGACAGCATGGTTGGTTCCAAGTTTTTGCTACTGTGAACAGTGCTGCGAGAAACATTTGAGTGCAGGTATCTTTTTATAGAGTGATTTGAGATCTCAGGGTATATTCCTAGTAGGTGAATTGCAGGGTCATATGGGGGGTTGATGTTAAGAGCTTTAAGGAACCGCCACACTGCTTTCCACAGAGGTTGCACTAGTTTACACTCCCACCCTT
>NW_007256865.1:0-8439 GCF_000164805.1 Carlito syrichta
CCGGATCGACTTATTCGATATGTCCAATCCGACGCCTCGGCCAATGCAGAGGGATCCAAGGCAGAGAGATGTCAGACGGGAACCCAGTCCAGACCAGAACAACTCAGAACTGGAGGAAAAGAGAATTCTAATCCTGAGAATGAGGCTTCTTAGTCTTCGTCATAACCGTCCACCACGAATTCAGATGCACCATACTCTGCGACCTCCCCATTCTCGCTCTTCTTCCAGTTTTAGGTCCAGACCCCTACCTCCTCCGTCAAGACGGTATGCTTCTTCCACCAGAGGTCAACGTCCTCCCACTTGGGGGCAGCTGAAGGCCCTGGGTATTGAAGCAGAGAGGCTGGTCCATTCACAAAATGTTCCTTTTACCCCATCCACTGTTTTTGTTGCTATGATGGCCATTCTCACCTTTCAGGTAAGTCATATTAATGCTGATGATGGTGCATACAGAACCTATTGGGCTTATATGCCTAACCCTCCAGTTTTTCAACCTGTTACTTGGGATAATGAAATGATAACGATCTTTACTGACACTGCTTCCTTGGTAGGTGGTCCCACTATTTTCTCCTCCCAAGTTAAAACTGTTATTAATCATAATTTTTCTTTCTTAGGGAGTTCCAGTTCAGCCCCAATTTGTTTTAGTTTACCTACTGGTTCAGAACGCTCTCCTCTCATATCTAAATGTTTGCCTTCTCATATTAAGGGGATGATAACTGACAGCCCCTCTGGTCAAAAGGAGACTCGAAATATCTGGTCCCTTATCCTGTTAATGACTGGAGATTTTGAACCCAATAAAAAATAGAGGAACAGCACTCCTCTGAATTTCCTACTTGCACAGCTCACAGGGGACATCAAACTTAAAATACCGAAAATGATTGGCTTACGGTGCACCCTGAATTTGGATTCCCTCCTTGGAAAGAATGTATGTATTCCTCCAAGGTGACTCTCC
This sequence comes from Carlito syrichta, assembly GCF_000164805.1. Taxonomy (NCBI): domain Eukaryota; kingdom Metazoa; phylum Chordata; class Mammalia; order Primates; family Tarsiidae; genus Carlito; species Carlito syrichta. The sequence continues at coordinate 950 of NW_007256865.1, forward strand.
CTATTTCCAATACTGATGTGTCCATAAGTGACTGGAGTTGTCATGATCCAACTACAGATCTCTGCCCTTATGTGGAACATAATCCTAATTTCTTGTGGAAGAACTCCATACCTAAACCTATACCCATTACTAGATGGAACATTAATGGATGGGTCCTCCCAATATTAGTAATGAATGATGGTAATAAACAATCCATACAACCTAATATTTGGAGAGACTTAGCTGCTACTAAGCCCACAGTTTTACATCGTCCCCAGGGACAAACTATATATAATATAAGAGCTTGATTGCAATCTCCTTATGCCTTTTTAGTAACCACTGATTATGAATCCTTAGTAATTTATTTTGATGGGCAGAAATACCAAATTTCTTGTAAAAGCTGCAAATTAACTAATTGTCTTACTTTCTCTAATTCATATAAAGGATTTATTATTCTCCACCAACCTCCTTATTTGATGGTTCCTGTAAAACTTCCATCTCTTTGGTATGATGAATATAGTCTAAGAACATTGTATGAGCTTGACTCACTGTTGTCACGACCAAAGAGATTTATAGCAACTTTAATTTTAGGAATTACAGCTTTGATAGCCATTGCTACTTCAGTTTCAGTTTCAGCCATAACCTTAGCTAAAGAAGTACATACTGCTACATTTACAGATCAGTTATCCAAAAATGTCTCATTAGCTTTAGCAGCTCAAGAAATTATTGACCAAAATTAGAAAGTAAAGTTAATGCATTAGAAGAGGCTATTTTGATTATTGGACAAGAACTTGTAGCCTTGAAAATTAAATTGGCTTTGAGATGTCATTCAGAGTTTAAATGGATTTGTGTCACACCTCTTCAAGTGAACAAGTCTATTCATACCTGGGATAGGATTAAAAATCATATCTCTGGAATTTGGAACCATTCCAACATAAGTTTGGATCTCTCCAAGCTTCATCAGGAAGTACAAGACATTAGCTCTGCTGAAAAACAATTTGAATTCACCCAATTTTCTCAGTCAATCTATAACAATTTTTCTTCATTTGTCAATCAAAAATCATTATTGTCTATATTAATCAATGTGGGGAATTTGTGGAGGAATAATCTTGCTACTGTTATGTTTGCTTCCAGTCATCTTCAAATCATTGAAAAATAACATCTCTCGACTAAGCATGGAATTTCACGGCTTCGTATTAAAAAACAAAAAAGGGGGATATGTTGGGAGCCAGCTTGGAGGTCCGCCTGATGACAAAGTCCAGGTGTGCTGAGGACCCCTGGCCACAAAGCGAGCCCAGGCAGATGAGGCCCTTCTGTCTTCCATCTTTGCTGTTGATACAGCTGAAGAAATTCTGTGCAGTCATGAAAGAAGATGGCATGTTTATGCGAAAAATCACAGCTTACCTGGAAATATCATGGTTTATTTTTCCATTTTTCCCACTATGCCACTTGGCCTTTTCTAACATATGCAAGGTTTAAACTCTGAAGCACATCAAGAATGCTTTCTTTCACTTGATTATAAGTTACTAGAAGCCGGGCTCGGTGGCTCAACCTGTAATCCCGCGCCTTTGGGAGGCTGAGGTGAGTGGATTGCCTAAGCCCGCGGGTTCGAGACCCGCCTGGGCAGCGAGACCTCATCTCTACAATAAATCAAAAAATCAGCTGGGCGTGGTAGCGCATGCCTGTAATTCCAGCTACTTGGAAGGCTGAGGCGGAAGGATCGCCGGAGCCCCAGCAGGTCGAGGCTGCGGTGGCCGGAAGCGGCCACTGCACTCCAGTCTGGGCGACAGAGTGAGACTCCAACTCAAAAAAAAAAAAAAAAAAAAAAAAAAAAAAAAAAGTTACTAGATATTGCTTAAATATAAATGATATCAATATATTCGCTCCTTATTTGATTTATAATTATGTAATTTAGTGTTTAGACATAAGGATTTTTAGAAGTACAAGTTTATAATAAGTTCATTATGAATTCATTGTAAGTTCTAGCACTTATCTAGAAGTTATGAAGGTGATTTATAACACTGCTTTCACTAACTTAGGATAAGGATTAATATTAAGGTTTCTACTTAATTCTATAGTTAAAACTCTAAGTTAACATTTATAGAGTGGGTTTTCACTGAACTCATAATATAATAATCAGACACTTTTAGGACAGATCAGCTAAAACAGAAAGCAACCCTGAGGGGCCTGGGAAACATTACTAAAAGCTTCTTTTGAGTTCTCTTTAGAAACAAGCACTGCAAGATAAGAGAAAAGTAACGAGGACATCTGGACAAGGGAGGCGATCACAGGACTCTGAAGAACATAAGAGCCTAAGATGAGAATATTCCTGACACATAAAGAGAGACACGAAAGGGAGAGGATTACAGGGTTCACCTTAAGACCAGAGTTACATCCAAATATGGCACTTAGATTCTCTTTGTCCTGGAATATGCCCTTAGTTGTTCTGAGGAAACTAACGGCCTTGGAGTTCCCAATACCGTTTAAAACTTTTAAGAGGACCAGAAAGTTGCTGAAGTCCTGAAATGACCGATTCATAATATCCGAATTCTAAACTGCTCAGAAACACTTGGGGAGCTCGAACATCTGTTTCTTGTTTGTCCCATAGCAGACAACCTGAGAATTTTTTGGATTGAGGGTGCGTACAACAATGATTCTTTATTCGTACTTAGTTGGAGGTCATAGAGTGCCCTGTATGTTAGGACTCTCTTTCCTTGATTCCTGTTTCGAAATCCTGATTCTTGTTTAGCCCTTAGTAAGAAGTCATGTAGACTTTTTGGTAGAGGAACCGTGGAAAACCGATTTCTTCTCTTTTATTAGCAAGAGGTTATGTAGTTTCCTGTATATGAGGATTGCTATTACCCACATTCATGCCTCGAATCCCTGATTCTTCTTTAGCCGTCAGCAAAATGCCCTGTAGATTTTCAGGACTGAGGACTCATATAACCCAGATTCCTTGTTTTTAGCAACAACCTTGCAGGTATCTGTATATGATTACTCCTGTTCACAGATACATGCGATGAAAGCTTAATTCTTGTTTAGATTTTAGGAAGATGCTGTATACTTTTTTGGAGATTGAGAAACCATGTCACCCACATTCCTTATTCTCTCTTATGAAAAGTCAGTGCATTTGCCTGTATATGAGGATTTCATTTCCCTAGTTTATGCTTCAAAAAACCAAATTCTTGTTTAGCCCTTAGCAAGAAACCCTGAAGTTTTATTGGGATGGAGGACACGTGTAAACCAGATTCCTTATTCTCCTTTAGCAATAGACAGTGCAGTTTCCTGTATATGAGGACTCCCATTATCCAGATGCCTACTCCCCAAAACCTGAATGGGGGTTACTTCTTAGCTAGACGGTCTGCAGGTTTTGGAGATGGAGTCTTCGTGTAACTAAGATTCCTTATACTTACGTATCAACAGATCGTGTAGTGTTCTGTATATGAGGACTCCCATTACTGAAATTCCTGCTTCATTCTCAGCAAGACGCCAAGATATTTCCTGGTGACCTAGATTTCCAGTTGCTTGGATATCAAGAGAAAGACTCCCATAAAGTTCTTGAGGAATTGGAACCCAAGATTCCTGGTCCCTTTTCAAAAGACACACTAAAAATTTGGCGAAATAGATGCCCAGATTGCTGATTAAACCTAGTCAAGATACTTTGTAGATTTACGCGGTTGAGAACTCCAAGAACCGGATTCCATTTCCCTTTTGAGGTAAGATGCCCTGAATTTCTCTGTCCATGTGGATTTCAAAACTCTGTGTACAAAAATGCAGATGCCCAGATGTTTCCTAGGGACGTGAAATCCATGGATTCTGGTTACATTTTAATAATTCCTACTAAATATATGGCAACTGCAAAACCCTCGGCCCCTGTACAAATAAAGTACAAATGAAATTTAAGGATTGCCAAGTTCATCTTAAGACCAAAGTTGCATCCAAATACGGCAATATGATACTTTTTTTCCGGGAATCTAGCCTTCATTTTTGTGAGGAACTTAAGGAACTTGTACTACCAGATAACCGATTACGACTCTCAAGATGACCAGAATGTTGCTGGAGTCCTCAAATGATTGATTCATAATACCCACAAGCCAAATATCTCTGAAACATGAGACAATCTCGAAGCTTTGATTCTTGTTCGTACCGCAGCAAGACACCTGATAATTTTACGGATTGTGGACTAGTGTATCACAGATTACTTATTCTTCTTTACTGAGGGGCCTTGCAATGTCCTGTATATGAGGACTCCCTTTCCCAGAATACTGTTTGGAAACCCTGATTCTTGTTTTGCCATTAGTAACCTGTCATGTAGATATTGTGATGGAGGAAACGTGTAAAAGAGGTTTCTTAGTACTCGTTAGCTAGAGATCATGTAGATTCTGCATATGAGGACTACTATTACCTATGTTCCAGCTTCTAAACCTGATTCTTGTATAGCCCACCGCAGATGGCCTGTTGATTTTAAGGACTGAGGACTGCTATAACCCCGATTATTTTTCACTCTTGGCAAGGACCTGTGAATTTTCCTGTATATTAGGACTCTCATTAGATACATACTGCTTCGATACTCTGATTCTGTTTAGAACTTTCCAAGATACTCTGTAGATTTTTGGGATTGAGGACTCGTGTAACCCAGAATCCTTATTCTTTCTTAGCAAAAGGTCATGTAGTTGCCTGTAAATAAGGACTCCATTTTCCAGATTCATGCTCGAAAACACCATGATTCGTATTTAGCCCACAGCAAGATGAACTTAAGCTTTTTTGGGATTGAGGACCCGAGAAACTCAGATTCCTTATTCTTACTTAGCAATAGGCAGTGAGGTTTCCTTTATGTGTGGACTCCCATAAACCAGAATCCTACTTCAAAAGCCTGATTCTTGGTTACGTCTTAGGAAGACGGCCTGTAGGTTTTGGGATTGAGGACTCATATAAGGAAGATTCTTTATACTTCCTTAGCAATATGTCGTGTAGTTTCCTGTATGTGTCTACCTCCATTACCCAGCTTCCGGCTTCACTCTGCAGGATTCTGAGACAGTTCCTGGTGACTGAGAATTCCAGTTTTTTGAATGTCAAGAGAAAGACTTGCATAATGTTCTTTGGGAAATGGTATCCAAGATTCCTGGTTCCCCTTCACAACATCTCCCTAAAATGTGGAATATTCCAAACCCAAAACCCCAATTTCTACCTGCCCACCCAGAAGAATTTTTTGTACTTGAGGTCACCTGAATCGAGGAATTTTGCACCAATATACCTTTTGATTCTAGGGAATATGATTATGGTCGTAGATGGTCCCAGGAAACAAAAGGATTTCTAGGGACAAATCCTTGATTACAACTAACAAGAGGACCAAAAAGATCCTGTGCATGTGTAATGACAGATTTAGCGTATCCACGGAGCAAGTAGCTCTGAAAATGTAGGGAACCAGAAGCCCAGATTGCTGATTAAACCTTATCAAGAGGTCCTATAGATTCCGGAAAATGAGAACTTCTAGAACCAGATTTCCTTTTAATTCTCAGTAAGATGCCATTATTTTTCCTGTCGATTTGGATTCCCAATTCAGTATACCAAAAGACAGATGCCCAGAAGTTTCCCAGGTTCGTGGATTCCATGATTCCTGGTTACCATTAAAAGTACGTAGTAAACATATGGCAATTGCAAAACCCTTGTCCCAGCTCAAAAGAAAAAGAGACACGGAAGGGGAAGGATTACAGAGTTCACCTTAAGAGCAGACTTTCATCCAAATATGGCAAGAAGATTCTTTTTGTCATGGAATCTGGCCTTAGTTGTTCAGTGGAACCTACCGAACGTGGAGTACCCAATACCATTTACAACTTTTAAGAGGACCTAAATGTTGCTGAAGTCCTGAAATGACAGATTCATTATATCCGAATGCTAAATTGCTCTGAAACATTTGGGAAGCTCGAAGATCTGTTTCTTGTTTGTCCCATAGCAAACAACCTGGGAATTTTTTGGATTGAGGGCGCATACCACAATGATTCTTTATTCGTATTTAGTTGGAGGTCATGTAGTGTCCTGTATGTGAGGACTTTTACACTTGATTCCTGATTCCAAACCCTGTTTCTTGTTTAGCCATTAGTAAGAAGTCATACAGATTTTTTGATAGAGGAACCGTGTAAAACAGATTTCTTCTCTTTTATTAGCAAGAGGCCATGTAGTTTCCTGTATATGAGGATTGCTATTACCCACATTTATGCCTCGAATCCCTGATTCTTCTATAGCCGTCAGCAAGATGCCCTGTAGATTTTCAGGACTGAGGACTCATATAACCAGATTCCTTATTTTTAGCAACAGCCGGGCAGTTACCTATTTATGTGTACTCTTGTTCACAGATACATGCGTCGAAGGCTTGATTCTTGTTTAGATATTAGAAAAACGCCGTATATTTTTTTGGAGATTGAGAAAACATGTCACCCACATTCCGTACTCTTTCTTAGGATAAGTCAGTGCATTTGTCTGTATATGAGCATTTCATTTCCCTAGTTTATGCTTCAGAAACTCAAATTCGTGTTTAGCCCTTAGCAAGAAACCCTGAAGTTTTATTGGGATGGAGGACACGTGTAAACCAGATTCCTTATTCTCCTTTAGCAATAGACAGTGCAGTTTCCTGTATATGAGGAGCCCATTATCCAGATACCTACTCCAAAACCTTAATGGTGTTTATCTCTTAGCAAGACGGCCTGTAGGTTTTTGGGATGGAGGCCTCGTGTAACCTAGATTCCTTATTCTTCCGTAGCAACTGTTCGTGTAGTGTTCTGTATATGAGGACTCCCATTACTTAAATTCCTGCTCCATTCTCAGCAAGACGTCAAGATATTTCCTGGTGACCTAGAATTCCAGTTGCTTGGATATCAAAATAAAGACTCCCATAAAGTTCTTGAGAAATTGGAACCCAAGATTCCTGATCCCTTTTCAAAAGACAAACTAATAATGAGGCGACATAGAAGCCCAGATTGCTGATTAAACCTTATCAAGAGTCTTTGTAGATTTAGGCAAGAGACAACTCCAAGAACCGGATTACCTTTCCGTTCTCAGCAAGATGCTCTGAATTTCACTGTCCATGTGGATTCCAAAACTCTGTGCACAAAAATGAAGATGCCCAGATGTTTCCTAGGGACATGGAATCCATGTAGCCTGGTTACACTTTTATAATTAGTACTAAATATTTGGCAACTGCAAAACCCTCGGTCCCTCTAAAATGAAGTACAAATGGAAATTTAAGGATTACCAAGTTCATCTTAAGACCAAAGTTACATCCAAATATGGCAATATGATACATTTTTCCGGGAATCTGGCCTTAATTGTCCCGAGGAACTTAAGAGATTTGTACTACCAGAAACCTGATTACAACTCTCAAGAGGACCAGAATGTTGCTGGAGTCCTGAAATGAATGATTCATAATACCCACAAGCCAAATATCTCTGAAACATGAGACGAGTTTAAAGTGTTGATTCTTGTTTATACCACAGCAGACACCCTGAGTATTTTTC
>NW_007256866.1:0-912 GCF_000164805.1 Carlito syrichta
TTAACTCGCTGACATCCCCAGCTAGCCATTTAGCTATCTAGCTGACTTAGCTAGCTAGCTACCTATCTTGCCAGTTGACTAGCCAGTTCTCTTAACTAGCTGATTTAACCTGATATCCAGCTCTCTAACCCACTGACTAAACTAGCCCACTACCTAGCAAGTCAGCTGCCTAGCCAGCTGACTTAACTAGCTGACTTAACTAGCAAGCTACCTAGCTAGCCATCTGATTTAAATAGTTAGCTAAATGGCTAGCTACATAACTTTCCAGGTGAGTTAAATAGTTAGCTAACTTGCTAGATACCAGATAGCAAGCTGACAAATAGTTAGCAACATATCTAGTTAGCTGACTTCACTAGCTAGCTAACTAGTTCGCTTACTCGTTATCTAACATGCTAGCTAGGTGACTTAATTATCTGACTTAACTCATTAGCTAACGAGCTACCTAGCTGATACAACCAGCTGACTTAACTCGTTAGCTAATTAGCTAGCTAACTGACTCATCCTGTTGACTTAATTTGTTAGCTAACTAGATAGCTAGCCTACTCAACCAGCTGACACAACCCGTATGCTAACTAGCTAGCTAGCTGTCTCAACTAGCTGACTTATCTCTTCAGTTAACTATCTAACTACCTGACTCAACCTGCTGACTTAACCTGTTAGCTAACTAGCTAGCTAGCTGTCTTAACCAGCTGACTAAATTAGAAAGCTGACTTTACTAGCTGACTTAGCTAGCTGACCTAACTCCGTATTTTGTTGACTTAACTGACTGACTTAACTATTTAGCTAGCTGACTTACCTACTTGAATTAAATAGTTAGCAAATTATTTAACTTGCTGAATAACTAGCTGACTTATGTAATTACCTAACTCGTTAGGTAGCAGACTTAATTACCTGACTTAGTTAGCTACCTAG
>NW_007256866.1:1028-25674 GCF_000164805.1 Carlito syrichta
AGTAGCTGGAACTATAGGCGCGTGCTACCATGCCTGGCTAATTTTTTTGATTTATTGTAGAGATGAGGTCTTGCCAAGTTGCCTAGGCTGGTCTCAAACCCACGGGCTCAGGCAATTCACTCACCTTGGCCTCCTAAAGCGTGGGATTACAGGCTGAGCCACCGAGCCCGGCCGACAAAAACTATTAATATACCCAACCAGTCAAATGCCACTTCTTCCTGATAGCACCCAATCTAGAACCACCCGCGCCTCCTAAGCCCTTTCCAGAATTTCTCAGCACAAGCGCAGACCCTACAGGAAGCCCACGGTCACTCCCTTGTACTGAGCCCCTTCATGGTTCCCCCTGGTGCATGCTCTTCCTCACTGCAGCATTCACAAATCCGGCTTTGTTCGACTATGATTGTGTTCCTGGTGGTCTTTGGGCACTGGCCTTATCACTATATTTATCGAGATTAAAACAGGGATGGATAAGGTGGAGGAGGTGGTCAAATGGTGAGATGGGTGGATGGAGAATCATGAAAAGCTGATCACTGCGGCCCTCTAGAGAATCGTATGCTTTAAATGTATGAAGGAACTCTGATGAAGCGGATCCTGCCATGACCATTATTTCATTCTATTCTTTTAATAAGCTTGACAGAGCATTAATATTTCCCTCTTACATACAAAGAAACTGGAGCTCTGTGAGTTTAAGGGCCTTGTCTGAGTTCTCCATCTGGTAAGTGGTGGGTCCAGGAGCCAGGAGTCTTCTGAATCCAACCCAGGGTTGGCGCTTTGCTATAAAGCTATTCTTCGGTCTATGTAGAGGGAAGGCCCTAGACACCAGCTGGTTCTTACTGTCAACAGCACTGATGATTCTGAGATGGAAGGCCTTTGGAACAAGCCAATCACGTGATCAGAGTCAATGAAAGCGTTTTGGTGCAAGGGTCCCCAAGGCCAGGCTTCCAAGCCATCTGGTCTGAAGCAGGCAGTTTTTGCTGTTGACCCTATTCTAGGAGGTGGTGACTTGACTCACATCTCAGCCTCTGGTGGTCCACATTTTCTTCTTTAAACAATCCTTTCTATAGAGAGGCGGTCAAACAATGTCTGCAACAGGGTGTTGAGGCTGTGCCTGGCTTCACAAAGATCTTTCCCAGCTTTGAAGAGGCAACTTTCTCATAAAATTCTACTGGGCTGCTCTCACATGGAAGAGGGGACATCTGTGAGGTCTCACTGTAGAAAACCAAAAAGGCAGAGGGAAGAAAGAAGAGGGGAATTTTACAAGTGCCTGCTCCATGCCAGACATTGCTAGACATGTTTTATAGGTGTGGCAGCCAATAAAGGTAGATTTTCTTTTAGCAGGAGAACTGTCACTTGGAAGCAGCTGACAGTTTGAGGAGTGGAAGTGGTTCATCTTTGGAGCCATCTTCTCTTACTTTAGGAAAAGCACCAGGCTGAGCCCTCAGATAGAGATCTGTAAACTAAGTCCCCCCAGCCCTTGTTCTTGGAGAGAATAATGATGTCAGCCCAAGTCTGACTACCGAGTCTTTCAACAGACAGTGTATTCTGTCTAGTCATGGCAATTTTGTTGTATTTCACCAGTCTGTGCCCTTGAAGAGTGTTTCCCTAATACACAGACCTTTGGAGTCCCTGACATAGTGTGATTTCAGGCTGAATAACCCAGGCTATGGAAAATGTATCTATCAGCTATTGTGGTGACTCTGTCTGGCCTTGGGAGTCTGCCCAGCCCTGTGGGTTCAGGTGTGAGGTTTCCCGGAAGAATGACATCATCTCACTGTTGATCATTCTTGGTGGAAAATAAGCTGACCTCGAAGTGGGGGAGGCGAGGACCGCCTCCTTTTGATGGGTCTACAGGTTTTTGGGGCCTGGCCTTAGGGTAGGTGGGGCTAGTGATTCTGATTCAAGAATGCTCAACGGTCCTGCTGCATGGTGTCACCAGGGGCAAGCAGAAACCCTGAGGCAAGGGCAGGGCCTGTGAGTCCAGGAGCAGCAATGCCCAGTGGTAGCACGTCACCTCTCTGTTTTGTCCCTGTTATTCCGTGGGTGTCCAGTTAAGTTTTGCTGAGCACTCGTAATATGGTTGCTGCAACTGGATAATTAATACCTTGTCCTCTGTCACCCCATGGACCACTGAACTCCTTGAGTTGTTCTCTAGGGCCACTGCTGCTCCCAGGTCTGGAATGTCTCCCACTTCCCATGTATGTACACTGCCCCCTCTTTCTCCAGGTGTCACTCCTTAGTAGCACTTTCCCTAACCACCCTGTCTAAATTTCTTACTTCCTTTCTCTTTCTATAAATTTTTCTTCTTAGCCTATATCCCTAACAGAATATATACCTTCCTTATGCATCTTGTTTATTGTCTGTCTTATTGGAATATAAGCCCTAGTAGGGAAGGGAACTTTTTCTGTTTTGGTCCTATTTGCTTTGGTCCTCAGGGTTGAGAACCCAGTTTGATACACAGTGGGCACGCAGTGCATATTTGTTGAAAGAATGAATGAGTTTCTTCTATTTCCATTTAACTTAGAGTTTTTATTTCATCATTTATTGATATGACCTCATGTGTTTTTTCCTTGAATTGTGATGTGATGAATTACATCAACCGACTTCCTGTTAAAAATCGGTGAGTTCCTAGGATAAATCCAACTTGATCATAATGACATTTTGCCAGATTTCATTTGCTGGTGTTTTATTTCAAATTTTTATGTTCACATTCGTAAGAACAATTGGTTTACAGTTGCCTTTTATTAAGCAATCTGTATCAGGTTTTGGTACTAAGGCAATGTGGGTTTCATAAAGTGAATTGCTGTGCTTTATCTTTTTCTATGATCTGGAAGAGTTTAATTAACATTGGAATTATTTGTTCTTTAAAAGTTACTTAGAACTCAGCTGTGAAACCATCTGTTCCTGGTGCCTTTTATAATGGTAGATCTTTAATCACCTTTCCAGTCTCTCCTGCTATAATTGGACTTCTTATTTTCTGCTTCTCCTTAGATCAATTTAGGTAATTTATATTTTTCTAGGCAAATATCTATTTCTTAGATTTTCCACTTTGCTGCCACAGAGTTGATGTAGAATTCCCTTGTGATCTTTTAACCTCTAGTGCATCTATGGATATGTCTCCTTTCCCACTCCTAACTCTGCTTGATTTTGTTCTCTTTCTCTTCCATTTAATCAGGCTCCTGACACATTTACCCAATCTCAGCACTTTGGAGAAACAAAGGGGGCTATGCTGCTCACACCTGGAACCCACTGATTCCTGGAGAAAGGGGAGCCTGTAGGAGCCTGGCATGAAGCAACTCAAGAAGGCAGGAGCACAGTGGTTCCTGGAAAAAACAGGAGCACAGTGGTCCCTCGAGAAGAAGGCAGGAGCATAGTGTTCCGGAATGGGGGCAACGGGGGTGATGCCGATGGCTGGGCTTTGACTCCTGGCTCTACTGCTTCCTGGTTTTGTGACCTTGGTGAAACACTTTGCTTCTCTGCACTTCAATTTCCTTATCTGTGAAAGGGGGATGATAGTAGCAGAACTCACCTCACATGGTAGAGAGGTAGATGGGTGCTTATGTACAAAGTGCTTGGCATAGCACCTGGCAGAGAGTAAATGCATGATAAACATCAGCATCCTTATGGAGGGGACACAGCGAAGGGAACAAGAGGCCACAGGATTCCCAGAAATCACTGGGAGTCCTGTAGAAGAATGAGCTTTGAACTCCCATCCTGTGGATGTTGTGACCTTCGCCTGTGGTCCCAAGCTAGTTAGATCGGAGGCCCCAGCAGTGATATATTTCATTTGCTGGTGTTTTATTTCAAATCTTCTCCAGAACCCTCCAAGGTAGGTTTTAGGTAGAACCTGTGAGATTGCCAATATTCAACAATTTTTTAATCTACAAGAAAACACTTTCACGTGTTTCATCCTAATGTTATTATTATCACCTCCATTTTTTAGCTGACAGTCTCAGAGGGGTTAAAAAGCTCTTCTAAGGTCACATAGTCTGTTTGTGGAGGGTACTTTGGTCACACCAGGACCGCATAGCTCCAAAGTTTGTGTGAGAGCTTTGGTTAGAAAAACAAAAATTACAATCTGCAGACACTGGACTCTGCTGGAGGAGGGAGGGAGGGAAGGAGAGAGGGAGAAGGAAGGAGGCATGTGACAACATACTCTGTACCAGGTTCACTATCAGGGGGAGAAAGGGCCAGCTACAAGCCCAAAATTACCTGCATGCAACTTATTTATTAATCCTTATTTGTACCCTACAACTCTAAAATAAAATAAATATAGAGAAAAAGAAAGAAAGAAAAACAAAACCCACAAAAGCCATTGCAAAGATATACTGCAAATTCAGCTTGATGAGGAGACCTGTACTGATGGTTAAGAAACTAGCTGTCTGAGCACTGAGGAGAAGGCTAAATGGGCTTGGGGCAGGGGTATGGGGGCAGGGGGAGAGGGTTCTGTCAAAGAGAGATCCTAGGGTTTAAAGACTCAGTCCCCAATGATCTGACCCATGAGTGGCAGTCACTGTCATTCTAGCATTCTGTTTATGGAACTACCTATTTCAGCAAGTATCCTACTGAAAGGCAGCTATTTATTGCAGGACAGGTAACCCTCTCTCGTGGAATTTTTAGCCATCTTATAAGTAGCAGTTTTTTGACAAATGGTCAATTGTAAAAGTTTTAACTGACTACATAAGGGATTGCTTATCCAGACAGAATTTTGAGAAAGGCGAGATAGAGTGCTGTTTACCTGTTTTATCCAATATGCAACTGGCAAGAGAAAATGAACTCTAATAGTCATGTAGGGTGGGTCCATTCAGGAATCCATGAATGACAGTTCCTAGGATGGACAGTTTAATTTGGAACTTTATGAAGATGACACAAGGATTTGTTGATGAAAGTGCCTGGACTTTCATGAGAATGTATATAGGTTGCATACACACATATACGACGGACTGCAAAGGATACAGAGGGTTGTGATTTCTGTGTCCAGGTCTCCATGCTAAGGAACTAGGGCTAACCTTTAACCAGAAGGGTTAGGATGTTAACTCTGTGGTCTTGCCTGAAGCTCTATGCTGGGACATCAACTTCCTACTCCAGGATCCTCCTTCCTGACACATTTATTCAAACACTCACTGAGAGCCCCCCAAAATTGAGTCTCAGTAGATTTCCAGTGGAGGGTTGCCTCTCCCCAAAACACTGTGGAATTTTGACAGTGGTTGAAGATTGCCACAGCTCTGATCTCCAATCGGAGAGCACCTAGAGTGCCTTATCTCTATCAGGGCTGGTGAGAATTTGCTCTGGCATTTCTATCTCTGCTTACAGGAATGGTAAGAGTCATTTCAGTCCTACTTACCGGGATGAAGGTAATTCTTAGAGTTGTAACTGAAATTGGAGTCCTCACTTGTGGAGCCTAGGCGGTTCCTGTGCAGCCTGTTGTGGTTGATGCTGTGCCCCAATACCCCTGGGCACTTTGGTTTCAGCACATGCAGACAGCTTCCTGCTGCAAACACCTGCTGCTGTCTGCTGGAGGGCTTTCTCTTGCTCAAATAAGGAGCAGACTGGAAGTGCCGGAAGTGCTGGAAGTTAAGGTCCATGGGAAGAGCCCTCAACCAATGACAGATGAGAGTTTGTGAATAAGTAACCCAGTCTCCTTGCCCCTTGTTAGGGCAATCCTGAGATACATTCTGCGCAACCTTCTAGGTTCTCACAGTGGTAATCAGCTCACCAACACACTGATTCCCTGTCTTAATTCTCTACTCTACTCTCCTTTTAGTGCTTCCTCAATGAATGACTTCATTTCCTAAATGAACCCACTTCCTAAATGACCAACTTTCAACCAAATCTTTGAAAATAACACAAGGGTCTGCCTTTGGAGAAGCCAACTGAGACATCCCTCTCAACTCAGCAGCTTAGGTATGCTTGTATATCGATTGGGTGATGCTCTGCAGACACCAGCAGGCAGGTTCCCCTCTTAGCTGGTCTGTTTTCTGTAGCTTAGTCTTTGGATTGGATGATCTAGAGAATTTTAGGCAAACATACTTATTCTGTTGCCTGAGCAAGGCTTGAGCAAACCCATATTATTCGCTGCTCAGCGAGTTCCCCAGTGAGCTCCTGGCAGAGTCTTCAAGGATAAAAGGACCTGGGCGAGGAACTTACCTCCTGTGCTAACTCCCCTGTTACTGTGGTCCCTCAGTGCAGGGTTGTTCCAAAGACTGCAGTCTTCATTGCCAGCCCAGCCATTCTCCAGTGATGGGCTTTCCAACAGTCCAGAGTGGGTGAAATTGCTCTGGCACGTCCGTCATCCAGTCAGAAGCAGTGTGGTCTGGAAATCCTCAAGGGCTGGCTCTGCCTGGTGTCCTGGTCTCTGAGCTCCTAACTCCTGTATCCACTGCCTCCTCTCCACCTTCACCTGGATATCAAATGGCATCTCAACATGTTCCAAACAGAGACCTGCTCTCCTGCAGTCTCGTCCATCATGGGTAATGGCTACTCCTTTCTAGTAGCTCAGGACAAAAACCTGGAGTCATTTTGACTCTTTCTTTTTCATTTTGCATCTATTCCTTTAATAAATACTATTGCTATTGCCATCATCATCTGGCCAGACTCTTTGTGATCACCTCTCCACTGCTGCCTCCCTGGTCCTAGCAACTATTATTTCTCACCTAGATTTTTGCAGTAGCAAAATCTCCCACATAGACTCCATAACATCACTCTTGCTGACCTTCTGTCTATCCACAACACAGCAGTCAAGTAAATCCTCAGTCACAGCAGGTCTACTCTCTGCTCAGAGGCCCCTGGTGGCTCCCATCCTATTAAAGACCAAGTCCCTGCAAAAGAACTACCCCCTCCATACCTCTTTCTACATCTCTGACTTCATCTCCCCTACTCACTTCCTCACTAGCTCTCCTCCCATTACTTCGTCCTCTTTGCTCTTTTCCCAACATGCCAGCATGCCCTGCCTTAGGGACTCTGCACTCACGGATCCGCTTTATCTAGAATATTCTTCCCCAGAACAGACTCCTTCACGTCCTTCATGTCTTCACTCTAACAATGACCTTACTTAAAGTTGCCTCCTCCACCTTCAAAATGCTGTCTAACCACCTTCTCTGATTATTTTTTCTCCAGCACTTATTGCCACCTGACATTCCATATACTTTGCTTGGTTATCTTGGTTATAACAGACTAGAATGTAATCACTTTGAGAATGGGGGCCATTCTTGTTCACTGTTGTATCACTGTTAGAACAGGGCTCTTCAGCAGGCGTTTGTGGAAAGCGAATGGATAAATGTGTGCCCAATAAGCTGTGATCTTGAGTAAGCTGTTTTTCTTCTTTGGGCCTCAGGATGAGGGTCGGGCCGCCTGAGGTGATGTCTAGGGTCCTGTTCCTGCTCTTGCTCTCCCATCGCATGAAGAGGCTCACTCTAATACAACCAGGTTTTTCTCCAGCATTTGTCAGCTGCATCAAGACTAAGTTTCTGGTGGTCTCAGCTGAAGGATGGTTTAGTGGGACAGAAAGAGTATACAGGGTCAGGGATATATTTGCTCTGTTCATCTGTAGGGGTGGACAGTAGAGGCAGGAACCCCTGAATCCACCACTGGGGGTATCTGAGGTCTGTGCCCATTGACCTTTTTGTCTAACTTGAAGTGTCTGTGCACTAGATTGGTGTGTGTGTGTGTGAAAGTACCCAATAGCCTAATGAATAAGGACTCAACAATACTAGCCAATGTAACAATGGCAAGAAAGCACAACCCCAACTCCCTGGGCTGCTCCCTGAACCTTGATTTCAGCTATTTCAGGCATTCCAAGCACTTCCCTGACAGCTGAGGGTCTACACCACCCACCTGCCATCCTAGTACATGGCTCCTCTCTGGGAGTGGGCTAACCTCACTTGACACAGCTTTGCCACCTTGAGCCCATCCCAAGCCTGGGACTCCACCCTCCTATGTGTGCCCTTTTCTCTCTGACACTGTCATAGCTGCTGCCTGGGAGTCTGAGTGGAGGCTGACCCCACCAGATGATGTGCATGGCTGGTCTGGGGGCCAAATGGTTGTTATGGGACAAGCTGTGTCTCCCCATCATAGCAGGTTATACCTGGGGCCAGGGTAGGGCTGGCCATCTCTCTCTTGCTCTGGGTGGGTGGGCAGTTCTCTGTCTTGCTGAACTGGGTAACTGCAAAGCCTTTGCTGGTCATCCACCCCTAATCCTTCCTCACATGGCAGCCAGAGAAACATTTCCTGAGAATAAATTCAATAATGATGCTGTCCTGCTCAAAACTCCTCAGTTGCTCCACACTGCTCTTAAGACAAAGTCTAATCTCTGTGGCATTGGCTTGGCATGAACTGGCCCCTGGCCAGCTCCCAGCCTTGCCATTTTCCCGTTCACATTGGAGTGGCATCAGGCCTCTACTCTCTGTGTTGAAGTTCTAGTTAGCCTGTCCCAGTATCATTCACGCTACTTGGTAATCATCTTCTTCCTCTTCCGGACCTGCACTCCTCCAGGACAGGAGCTAGGCTAAATCTGTTTTAACTCTTTGACACTTGGTACAGTGCCTGGCCCGTAGTAGAGTCCTAGGTGTGTGTGTATGTGTGTGTGTTTGCATGCACATGCATGTGCACATGCATGAAACAAACGTACGGAGCCCAGTCTCACAGGACACAGGATATAAACCTGCTTAGCCTCTCTCCACTTTCAGTCTCCTGTAGGTAGAAGTATCCAGTAAGGACCCTTCATTCCCCTCTCTTGCTTCCTTCCCCAAGGCTACAGGCTACCGCGACTTCTTATCTCTCCATAGATGGTAACCAAAGTCCCATAGACTTACACTTTACTCCTTACTACGCCATCCTCAGGTAGATGGTGTTTCCCTTCCTTTCCCATGTCCATCCACGCACAGGACTGAGTCACCTCTTGTCTGCATGACTTTGTAGCAGACACAGGTGGTATTCTGCCATCAACTGACTGTGTGGCCTTGAGGAAGTCACTTAACCTGAGTCTCAACCCCAGGGAGGACACCCAAGGCCCCTAGGTTGGGCACTGCTCAGGACTATAGACTATGTGTTTTATCGCATGGCACTTCTGGGTCAAGCAGCACAGTGACCCAGCTCTGGTAACTCATCAAGGTGAAGTGCTACTGGGTGGGATGATTTAATGATAATGAGAGTAAGACCCCGAGGGCACACAGTACCTAGCAGCTAAGCAGATACTAAGCACTCAAGCGTTAGTCTTGAAGGCTGTGTGATTATCATTATTATTACATAAGGACTGTGAGGCTCCCTGTCTTCTGACCCATAAGATATGGTTGTAGCTTCTCTCTGGGGTTGAAGTTGAGGGTAAAGGTCTTGTGTGCCATTTCTCGAGTGGGTTGTCATATCAGTGTGGATTACTATGTGACATGGAAGATGTGGCTGTTGCCTGCCACTGATGGGGCAACCAAGGCTGTTCTTCAATTCTCATTGCTGCCTTGACTGAAATGAAACACGTGCACACAAATGCACACTCAGAGAAACTTTTGCTCTTTACTGAAGGTGTCCAGTGATAAATCCATACATGCAGCATCAGCAAAGGGGCTGGACTCCCGGATATTATGTCCTCTAATCCAGTAGACTTGTACCCTTGCACCACCCAAGAGAAGACCTTGGTGTCCATTTTTTTGAGATGACCCTTGATGAATATTTCTTGTTTTCAAAGTGGTTTCTAAGTATACCCCTTTCTTTCCTTGTGTAACTTCCCTTCCTCAGTCTTGGCCTTCCAGGTTGTGGGGCTCCCCATCCCTCCAAGCAGAAGTTCTGTTTTTCTGCTGACCCTGAGTTCACACTGACTTGAAGTGAATGCTTTTTAAAAATCTTATTTATTTATTTATTGAGTCAGGGTCTCAGACTGGAGTGCAGTGGCATGATCATGATGCTTACAGCTCATGGCAGCCTTGACCTCCTGGGATTTAGTGATCCTTTCACCTCAGCATTCTGTGTAACTGGGACCATAGGCACGTGCCACCATGCCAGGCTCATTTCTTTGTGTGTGATTTTTTTTTTTGTAGAGATAAGTTTTCGCTATGTTGCCCAGGCTGGTCTTGAGCTCCTGGGCTCAAGCAATCCGTCCACTTTGGTCTCCCAAAGTGCTGGGATTACAGGTGTGAGGCACCATGCATGGCCGGAGTACCTTTTTAAAATTTTACACCCTGAATGTCTCACTTTTCTCATTCTCATTGTGGTCCTGCTTCTGTCTTGTAATTTTCATTGCTTCCGGCCTGGTCTGTAAATCAAAGTTGTTCTCTTGCCATATTTTTTTTCTTTTTGCCACATCTATTTTCTCACCAGACAAAAATGTGGGGGAAAGCACAGAACCCAAGGAAAGAGGGTGTCTTAGCTTGAGCTGCTATGACAAATATATCATAGTCTGGGTGGCTTAAACAAAAAACATTTACTTCTCACAGTTCTGGAGACTGGGAAATTCAAGATCAAGGAGTGGCAGAACTGGTGTCTGGTGGCAGCCCTCCTCCTGATTCACAGACAGCAGTCTTCTCGCAGCCTCATGTGGTAGAGAGAAGAGAGAGAAGAAATGAGCACTCTCTGTCTCTTCTTATAAGGGCACTAATGCCATTCGAGAGGGCTCCACCCTCATGACCTAATCACATCCCAAAGGCCCCACCTCCCAATACCATCACATTGGGGGCTAAGATTTCAACATTTGAATTCTGGGGGTACACAAACATTCATTCTGTCACAGAAGGGTGATATCTTCACGCTGTGCTATACTAGAATTTTTCATTTTCTTGTCCCCAAGTGTCTAAATATAGATAGACTATCTTGTACCACAGGCTGGTTTTCCTGCCCAAAACCTTATCAGATTAGCATAGGAGAGAGTCACCTTCCTCACCCTTACCTATCCCACCCTCTACTGGCATTCCTTTGACCTTCTTATGTTTAAAATTAAATGTGCATCAGAATCACAGACAACTGGGCTCCACCTTCTGAAGTTTTGAGTCAGTAGCTCTGTGTTGGGACACAATAATTTGCATATTACACTTTCCAGAGGATGTTGAAGCTGCTGGTCCAGGGACCATACTTTGAGAACCACTGAACTAAAACAAAACAAAACAAAACCTTTGTCCCCTTTTCTCAGTCTTGGATTAAATAACAAAAATCCTCTTTCATGAACTTGAAGGCAGAATTTTCTTAACTTCAAAGTGAATGTTGGTGGTTGTGATGGTGGTGAGAATAAGGATAATTTCCCTACATTTTTATGATTATAATTGGCCCACAGAAATGTCAGCTCTTTATGAGCCCTGTAATAAACAAGGCATTGTGCACAAATATGACTAGGATGAGATTTTTGCATTCAAAAAAGTACCATAAAAAAGCATACATTAACAGCACAGTACCTTGTGGTTTGCAAAATGTGTCCACATGCATTTTCTAATTTGATCCCTAGAGAGAGGCTGTGAGGTGAGCAAGCATACATCACTGCCCTATTCTACAGGTGAGGAGTCACAAGGGGAATTAACCTTTTACTTGTTTGCTGTGTGTCAGGCACATTGCACACAGAGGCTCATTTAGTCCTCACCATAATCCTCAGAAATAGGGGTTATTACTTATCACATATATCAGGAAGCTTAAGGTGAAGAGGCTGAATGATTTGTCAAAGATTGTGCATTTAATTAGCAAAAGAGTCAGAACTAAAATAAATTTCTCCTGACTCACCATTCAGGTTCTTTCTAAGACACCATATTTTGGATATGTAGCTAGGTGAAACTTATAACTCTTCGAGTAGTTATAACTAAAGAGAACCTTGTTTTTTTTTTAGATTCTGTCTTTCTTCCCCTCTTTGAGTTTCGGGTTTTTTTTTCCAATCTAGTCATTAGATCTGTTGTGACACAGAATCCAGGTATCAGGGGGAGAGGTGGATCCAGAGAGGCTAAGCTGAGTTATACAGTAAGAGAAAGGGTACAAGGGAGGGGAGGCGGGTGGGGAATGCCTTCTGGACTGAGTGTTGAGTTTTGTGGGTTTGGCAAATGAGGGAGACCCAGAGCCATTGCCAGGGGAAGACTGTGAGAGGAGAGAGAGAGGAATTTCACAATTTGTGGAATTTAAATTGGATCCCTGTTAATATTCTTTAAGAGCTGGAGGAAAATTTAAATCAACACAAAATTAATTTTGGCTACTGGATGTGCTCATTTGTATGTGATGCTGTGTGGAGAATGGGTCACATGGGGTCCCAGCTTATATTAAGTTTACCTGTGCACACATTTGAAGATGTTTGAATGCAAATGTGAAAGGTCAGATGTGAAAAAATGGTTCAGTGGCAGAGATACTAAGACTGAGAAAGAGGAGATGGAGAAAGAGGAGTGAAAGAGGGAGAAACAAAGAAGAAAGAGGAGAAGTTATCAGGAAAATGAACAGATGGGGTAGATAGACAGAGAGGTCTCCTGGAAAGAGAAACCAAGGAAAGTAAGTATTGTCTTCTACAATATCCCAAGGTGCTCTACTTCTGTGTTTCCTGATCTGTCTGAACTGCTATTAACTATTAGGAATATATTTTTCAATGCTACTACTTATACACATATGCAACTGAAAAAAAAAAAAATTCACTTAAAAAAAAAGGCCTGTAAGCAGTATATACCCCATATCCCAACATTCATTCTATTTTGTCATCCATCTCACATTGACTCTGGGCTTGATCAAATGACTGCTTCAGCCAGTGATACATTAGCAAGAAAGATGCAGATAGAGGCTTGGTAAGCTGTTGAATGTTGGGACTTGTCCTCTTGGAAGGTTTACTTCTGAGGTGCTTCCCCTGGGAACCAAGTTGCCATACTGTAGGAAGCTCAATCTAGCCATATGGAGATGCCACTTGGAGAAGCATCAAGCTTCCAGCTGAAATCCCAGCCAATAGCCAGCACCAACTTGCCAGCCACGTGAATGAGGCACCATGGAAGGGACCACTCCAGGCCCAGTTAAGCCACCCCACCTGACACCCATGAAGCAGAGATGAACGGTGCTCGTGGAGCCCTGCCAAATTGCAGAATCATGAGCAAATAAATGTTGTTTTAAGTCCAATAGGTTTTGGGATGTTTTAAGCCCTCTAGGTTTAAACAGCAATAGAAAACCAAACATCTTTATTATCAGCAAAGCACCATGATATTTTCTATTAAATTCTATTCTACTTTTCAAAATGCTAAGTTGATTTCACGACCCACTAATGAATCATGTTCCAGTTTGAAAAGTACTATTCTAATCAATGCAGATGAGATTGAGATAATCTGTCTTCCAACCTCTCCTTTTGTCCTGTTGCTCTTAGAATCATGACATGTATGAAATGAAATCAACCTCCAGTTGTCACCTAGTCCAGGGCTGTGTCTCAGAAAGGGCTACCCCTGGAGCCCTCTGGGTCTCCAGGTAGACAGTTGTGTCCAGTAGACATTTTATTCAGGGGAGGTATGTAGCCCTTCCCTATGCCTGCATGTGAATCCTATAAGCACAGTTTGCAATCAAACATGGTCTACTGGTGCACAATCCTGCCAACTACTGAATATATCCCCACAAATGGAGGAAGGATATCACTCCTCCTCCTTGCTCAAATACCCGCTCCTCTGTCCCTCCATTTTTCCAGTCTTTGGGATAGGATGAAACAAGCACCTTTCTGTGTTACCTTCCATAACACAGTCTTACCAAATACATGGTTTTTTTTCTTTTATGCAATGATTCCAGAATCCTGTTTCACAGGCCAAATGTATCAGAACCACCTGGGAAGCTTCTTAAATGTGGGGTCTCAGGCCCCACTGAAAGGTATGGCCTCAAAACTCTCTGGAGAGCAGGGTCTGGGAATCTCCATTTTAACAAACTCCCCAGCTAGTTCTACTGCATGTTGATATTCAGGTTCAACGATTCTAAAGGCTTAGGGTACAGATCAGTGCAATTCAACCTTTCCTACCTCAAGCCATAGTGAGAAATAAATTTTGTCCTCATGCATATGCACATATGTGTAAAGGAAACAGATATTTCATCAAACCCTATAATCTGTGTGTGTTGCATCCTGACATTTTCTATTCTGTTTTATTTTTTTCCAGAGCTGGTGTGACTCATTGAACTGATTTTATGATTCACTAATGGGTCTCACTACGCAGTTAAAAACAAAACTGACCTAAGCAAACTCAGCCTAGGTACCTATATGGTAGACTTGGCGATTCTCTGTAATAATGATTGTTGGTTTGCAAGCTCAGTTTGCCTTTTTCCTGGCGCTCTTTAATTCTAACTCTAATGGTGCTTCCATTTCTGTAGCACTTTCAGTTTTATCAGTGTAGTGATCCTTAAGAGAACCCTGGGAAGTAGCATGGTTTTTCCTGTAGCTGGGTTTCCATGGGAGCCCGTCCTAGGCCATAGTGCAGCTGGTTGCAAACTTGGGGGCCTGGGGCTCCTGCCAGGGCTCAGTTTGCAGGAGCCAGTAGGCCTAGGAGATTCTGACTGGGGGAAAAGGAAATAAGTTGGGACAGGACAGTGCAGGAATAGGATGGCTCCCCTCTGCTTTCTCCCCTTGGTGATTGTTCCTGAGAGCCAAGGGAGCAGGAGCTGGAGTTCAACATTTAAGAGCAGGGTCCATGAAGGTCTGTGTGAGTCTTTCTGCAGGGGCTGAGCTGCTTCAGTGTCCAGCTACTCCTGGGCACCTGTGAGTCTCCTCTGAGGACTCCCAGAAACAAAGTGGAGAAGACTGTAGGGCAGAATATTGAGTGCCTTCATCTTGGTTATCCAATAATTTTTATAATCTCCTCTTGAATTTATATTTTCCCCTTATGCCACTTCTTGGGCTGAGAAGTTCCCTAGATTCACTGCTTCCTATGTAAATAGTACTAGCTAACCCCTAATCCGCCTCCTTCAGAAGCCAAGTGAGCGACCTTCATGAACTGATCCAGGGTTGGGACCCGGTGCTTGTTTCCTGTCCCAGTGGAGCTCAGTGCTTGCTTCCTGTCCTATCCTCTGGGCCTCTCTGGGCCCCCACATGCTTCTCAGTCTTGATTCTTCCAGGCTGAAGAGGCCCTGTCTTCTCTGTCTGTCCTCAGATTTCAGCCTCTCCCTCCCTTCCATCATTTTGACATTTGAGACAGCCACCAAAATCAAAAAGATCCAAAAATGTGCCATTTATGGTGTCCAAGAAAGCCAACCTGATCCTCAAATGATTGATTTAGTGTTTGCAGCTGGGTATGGATGCAGACAGACAGCTAATGAGGTAATTTTTCTAAATGCAAAGTGTAAACAAGATAACAGTTCTCTCCCTCCCTGTGAGCCTCTCTGGGTTTCTCTTAGTCTCCCTCAGTTTTCTGCAAAGAGTCACATCCCAGTTTGCATTTCTACATGGTTATGGGTTGAACTGTATTCCCCCAAATGATACATTAGAGTCCTAACCCCCAGTACCTCAGAGTGTGACCTTATGTGGAGATTGGGATTTTATAGAGGCAATCAAGTTAGAATGAGGTCATAGGGTGGACCCCAATCCAGTAGGACTAGTGTCCTTTTGAAAGGGGAGAAATTTTGGACACAGAAACAGATCCCCATAGAGGGAAGATGATGTGAGGAGACACAGAGACAATCTATAAGCCCAGGAGAAAGGCCTGGAATAGGTTCTCCCTCACAGCACTGAGGAGGAGCAAACCCTGCCCACACCTCGATCACAGACATCTGGCCTCCAGACTGTGAAACGATAAACTTCTGCTTTTTTTTTTTGAGTTGGAGCCTCACTCTGTCACCCAGACTGGAGTGCAGTGGCCACTCCCGGCCACCGCAGCCTCTACCTGCTGGGCTCCGGCGATCCTTCCGCCTCAGCCTTCCAAGTAGCTGGAACTACAGGCACGTGCTACCACGCCCGGCTAATTTTTTTGGTTTATTGTAGAGATGAGGTCTTGCCAAGTTGCCCAGGAGGGTCTCGAACCCGTGGACTCAGGCATTCCACTCACCTCAGCCTCCCAAAGCGCGGGATTATAGGCTGAGCCACCAAGCCTGGCTAACTCCTGTTGTTTAAGCTACCCAGCCAGTACTTTGTTCTAGCAGCCCTAGCAGATGAATAATACACATTTTAAAAATTTTGTTTCTGTATTCTTTGTGGGTGACTCTCTTTCCTGAGGTAGTGGAGGGAGCATCTGATAGAGACTGAGGCGGATTTATTATAAAGCTGACAAAGCCTCAGCTTCGGGGCTTGCAGCTGCACTGGCCCTTCCAGAGTTCTGGTAGGGGCTCCTGAGATGTTTACATGAGGTTATGTTTCCATAAGTTTGCAAATGGCATTAAAGCTGTAATCAGTTACGACTGCTGATGCTTCTCATAGCAGCTTTTTCCTCCAGCCCTTTCCATTGCATCTGGTGGCCTTTGTGGCTACACAGTGTCCTTTGAGTTGGGAATTCATATAACTGAGCTTCAGTGGGTTACAGGTGTGGTGTGTGGTCACTTCCACACATAATTAAATCTCATTATTCATCCCCACATAGACATGACTTCTAGGGGTGCTCCTACTGCCTCGTGTCTGCTCACCTCAAGATGTGACACACAGGTGTAGACCAAAGTCATGCCACTCTATACATGGAACCCATGGCTCCCAGCCTCGACCTGCTGGGCTCCGGCGATCCTTCCGCCTCAGCCTTCCGAGTAGCCGGAACTACAGGCATGCGCTACTACGCCCAGCTGGGTTTTTTATTGATTTATTGTAGAGATGAGGTTTCGCTGCCCAGGCGGGTCTCAAACCCGCGGGCTCAGGCAATCCACTCACCTCAGCCTCCCAAAGGCGTGGGATAACAGGCTGAGCCCCCGAGCCCGGCGAGATAGTTACTTTTGTACCTAATTTTGAGTTAATAATATTAAGGTGGTTTCCTTGAAAGGACTCCTGCAATTGTACAAGCATCAGGCCCCTTCTAGTTTACATCTGACTGTGGTTGTGAGACATGGAAAGGGAAGGGGTAGCGGGGTCAGCAGGCAGGGAGTTAGGAGGAAGTGAAGGGGGCTTGGAGATGCTGTGAAGGTGGATGCAAAGACCAAGGAACACATGGAGGTCAGCGAGCAGGGCTTTGGACTGGGGGGCCGAGAGATAGCTCTCCAGGCCCAGCTCTGCCACAGTTTTTCTCTGTGCCTCTGGGCAGGTCAATTTCCCCGTCTGAAACTCTTCATCCGTACAAGACCTGTATGTGTGTTGGGGGTCAAACTCTAAAGGCAACTTAGGCCCCAATGGCCCAGGATTCCACCGTCCTAATCATCAGCGGGAGAAGATGGAGTCAGAATTGTCCATGGATGGAGGGGTCACTGTCTGAAGGAGAAGAGGTACAAGGAGAAGCACCTCTTCCAGATGGGACTGGAGTCACCAAAGCTTCCAACTGGAAATCCTGGGTGATAGGTGAGGTTGGATGAGGCAAGTGAGTCCTCTATAGTCATTCATTCAGATGTTCATGCATTTCTTTAACAACTGCTAATGGGGCAGATCCTACGTGCTAGGCACTACACTAGCACTGGGGACACAGCAATGACGGAAGCACAGCCCTATCTTTGCAGAGCTGACAGTCAGTGGGGGAGCCAGAGAATCCAGCAGGCAACTCCAGTGCAGAGGCATTCGTGCTGTTGTAGGGGCTTGTTCACCTCAGCGAGCTTGCATGGTGAGACTGGAAGGTGGGGATGTGTGTGACCTAGCAGTGTGGCCAAGGCTGCACCTTTGAATTACCAGGGAAGCTTTTAAAATAAATATACTTACTTGGACCCACTTCCAGTAAATCTTTATGAGTCTGGGATGGAACCTGGGTATCAGCATTTTTATAAGCTCCACGGACAAGCCTCATATGCAGCCAGGGTTGAGACCCACTGCTCTAAGACAGCACTTCTCAACTTTAATTGTGCACAAGACCACCAGTAGACCTTGGTCAAGGCAGTTTCTGACTTAGTAGATTGAGGTGAGGCCTATGAGTCTGGTTTCTAACCAGCTCCCAGCAGATGCCGATGTTGACATTTAGTAGTGGTGCTCTACGATCTGGCCCTCACAATCTCTCTGATTTCAGCTCCTTCTGCTCTCCCTCCCTCTCTCTACTCCAACCACGCTGACCTCCTTGCTTAACCTTAAATACTCTTGGCTTACTGACTCATTAGGGTCCTCGCACATCCTGTCCCTGATCATTCATTCCCCGATGATCACATGGCTCTCTCCCTCAGTCATTCAGGTCTCTACTCAGATGCATGCTTGCTGTGGAAGGTTTTTCTGGCCCATTTGACATAGAACAGCTCCCCACTCCCAGCATCATCCTCCCCTGCCCTGCTGGTTTTTCTCCATGACCCTCCTCCACCATGTGATAATAGGTCATGTGTTGATTGCATCTGGGGTTATCATCTGTCCTCTTCACTAAAATATAAACTCCATGAGAGCAGGAACTTTATTTTGCTTCCTCTGATCACCCTGGCATATCGAACAGTGCCTGGCACAAAAAAGACACTCAGTAAATATTTATTGAACAGAGAAGGAGGGGGAAGGGCTAGTTAAAACTTTAGAATAAAAGGCTTTGTCAAAGCTGGGAAGGCCTCAGGATATACCTCAATTCACTATTTCTCAGTGAGTTTGCTTCTGGCATTTTGGGTGGGATAGTTCTTTTATCATATGATACTGTTCCATGCACTGCACGTCATTCAGGACCCATGACCTTACCCACTGAATCCCAAGAGCACCACAAGTTGTAGGGACCCTCTTAGGTTATAGATCAGCTTCCAGTTGAAAACCGCTCATCTAGCTCAATTCCCTCATTACAAAGTGAAGAAAGGTAAAACCATTTGCTCAAGGATACATAGCATGTCAATAGGAGACCTGAGACCAGAGTTTAGGATTCTAAACTTCAGCTTACGGGTTTTTTGTCTGTTTTTGTTTTTACTATAGTTTTACCATCTTGCTCTTAAAAAAAAAGTCCTCCTGAGGCACCCATAGGATGGGGCTGGAGGAGGACTATACTTCTCAGATAGGGTTTGCTGCCAGAGGGTCTCAGTTATTTTCCTGTTTCACCATAGGGTTGATATCAGAGGGTCTGTTGAATCTAGATGATGCCAGAGAACTCAGACAATCCCTGTCTCTCCTCCTCTGCACTGGCCCTTGGAGAGGTAAGTTTCTCTGGGGCCCTTTACAAAGCACACTGATTGAAAGTCATCCTTCAAACCTTTTCAGTCTATTAAACAAGGGAAATACATTTGAAATGGAGCGTATGTCAGTACAGTTTTGGAAAATCACTTTTATCAATCAACATTGGTTTTATTTTTCAAAGTTGCATAATGGTGTCATAAGTTCTCCTACTAAGCAAGGGTCTTGGAGCAAGTTGGAAGAAATGACTCTGGCTGTGGCTCTTCAGGCAGGACCCCTAGGGAGGCCTGATGCCTCAGTTCTCCAGTGAGGCTCAGGAGGTTCCTCTCCAGGGGCTGCAAAAATGAATTCTTCGTTAGCAGGGGTTCATTTGGTACCTAGAGTGTCTCCATCATATGTGAGTGCTGCCGGGGGGGAAGCGGGGCAGATGTCCCTCAGCTTTTAGATTCCATGGGGGGCTTCCCAGGAGAATAAAGAAGCCAGCCTAAGAAACTCAGGCCAAACACTTCTCTTCCTCCTCCTTCTGGTGTGGCACTGGGAGCCCCATGGTGACTTCCTGAATGTATAGTAATTTGATTGAGAGGGACTCTGGGATGGGTAATGAGCACAGTGACTTAAAGACTTGAGTTCATTGGGTTTCACAAGAGTGAGTGATGAACCAGGGATGGTTTTTCTGTCCAGAACAGGGATGTTCAGTGGGAGACTATACATTTCAAGGAAAGGGGTCCAAGCCTGCTGCACTAAGTGCCTGGCACTTAGTAAGAATGTAATAGAAATGATGTTCGAGTTAAAACAATGGAATCATGGAGTACCAGTTCCTCTCTGTGGGCATGTAGATGATTCAAGGTATGGGAGGAAGGTTGGGGAGCTTTGTGGGGGCTGAAGATAAGGCCTCCCTCATCATTCATATCCAATAAGATCCCCAGAAGCTTCAGGGAAGCTTAGGGCTGCAGATAAGGGGCACAGTGACTTTTCACCCCCAAATAAAGGATGTGATACTCTAACATTAGAAGTCATTCATTCATTCAACAGGCATAATCGCCTCCCTTCCCTGGGTTCAGTTCTCTCACTTGAAGAACAAGGAGGTTGAATGGGGTAGCCTCTAAGGCCCCCTCTGGCTCTGATATTTTGAGTCTGTGATTCTTGCACTGCTGAAGGAAGCCCTGACATCAGAGCTGCACTGATGTGGCTACCCCAGGCAGGCAGGGTTTGTTTCTGCAGACTCTACCTGGGGACCAAGTGTGAACTTGCAAATCTGGACCTTCCCAAGGGAACATTCTCATTGTTGAGTGAGCAGACATTTATCCATCACCTTCTGTGATCCTGCTGGCACTATCCAGGTTGTTTGGGGCACATGAAGACATGTCATGTCACAGGGACCCTGCCCTCAAAGAGTGGCTAACATGAGGATACAACCATGCATACAAGAACAGCAGGAAATTCCAGTGGGACAGAAAGATATGTGCAGGAGAGGTGATGGGCCTGTGTGAGAGCATCTGGGCAGGTTCTTGGCTTTTCCCTCAGATGCATTTCTGTCTAGAACTTTGTTGCTAGAACACAGGTGCTCAGAACACTCATTCATTGTTCATGCACTGAGTGGGTGAGCATTGAGCACTTACCATGTGCTAGGCACCAAGGATCCAAGAGTGAACCAGGAACAGAGCTTACAGTCAAATCAAGGGGGAGGCCAACATTGCCAGCCCCACAGAGGGACTGCCTCTATACCATTGCTAAACTGTTCTATATGCCCTGTGGGAAAGGTGGTCATTTTCAGGAAGAAACAGCATTTTCCTAAATTACTTCCTGATAAGCACTGCATATGTGACAGATGAGCAGAATAAAACAAAACCAAGTTTAAATTTGGGGGCTAGATGCTCTGCTGGGTTCTCTCTCTTGCTAAGTCACTCAGACATTAGTCTCACAGCAAGATGCTAAAATCTGCTTCTGCAAAATTGCACATTACTACGTACAGGGGACAGTAGGGGTGGGGGAAACAATCCAAGTTGTAACTGCTATACCTGCTTGTGCTGAGGCCCACAGTACCAAGGGGATGATCAGAACAGGAGGGCTAGTCAGTAAGGGTTTCTTAATTTGTTCATTCAGTCATCAAGTATGTGGGTCTTGACTTGAGGGACACATTGATCACTCTTTGTGCAGTGAAGGTTTGGGCTTTGGGGAAGCTCAGTGCTGCCACCTCTTCTGGCTTTTAGCAATGGGGATGAATTTACTGAGGAAAAGGAAGTCTTGGAGGCAGAGAGAATGGAAAAGTGGAGACCAGGAAGTCAGAATGAGCGAATCTTTCAGGGAGAGCAAGCTGTGGGACTTGGGTAATGTGGATAAGCCATGTTGGGAAGTAAAGAGCTGAGATGGTTAGGGGAACACCTTCCATTTGAATGCGGATCTTATTCTGTGGTTCATAGGGACCTATCGTAAGTTCCTGAGATGCACAGGGCAAAATGAACAAAGACGTGCGTGAGGACAATGAATCCTCAACCATGGCCAGGAAGAAGAGCTTGGAAGTAGGCAAGTAGGTTCCTGGCTCTTGTGGTAATTCTTAGAGTGTGGGGACTGAAGGGTGGAACCTAGGAGAGTCTGTAACTCAGAGTAGGGGGAGAGGAAGAGGATGTGGCTGGAGAAGGGAGAGGGCTAAACTCAGGAGCACAGCAGGTCCTGGTCTCCAGGCATAAAGTGAACAGTAATCAGGACCTGGGCCACTCTAGCCTGACTTAGTGTCATGCAATCATCTCATTAGATTACCCAAGCCCATGATCGTGTTTGTACACGCATTAATTTATCCTCATCAGCGTAAGGAATCCACGTGCTCAGCTACCCCCTCTCCTCAGAGTTTGGGGGACAGGGATGAATGAACCACAGCCAGACTCCCCAAACTTCTGTAGCACTGCAAGAAGGAAGATCCTGGGATCATTTGTCATGGTGAATTACGGTGGAGTATTCAGCAGGTATCCTGGGCAGAAAGACTGGAACCCAGAGTTATTTTTCTGAAACTGCTTTATAACAACCCATGAGAAGTTTTTTTAAGCTTTGTTTTATGCTTCCCTGAAGAAGAGCCTCTGAAGCATGACAATTTCCCAAACAGCCGCTTCAGCTGCAAATCAAGACCGCCTCACACCTGCAGGACGCAGCTGGCCAGAGGCAGCCCTGGATGAGCATCAGTCTTTCTTCGCCACTCCTTGGGGTTTCCAAGCCAGCAGCAGCCACCTGTCATAGTGTCAGCTTTGACTACAAAGGCACAAAATAGCTATCCTAGGAAAGCCAGTCCCCACACATGCCCTCTGTTGCTTTCCTGCTCAGCCAGGCGCACCCAGGTCAGGCACCCCCTCCTCCATCCCAGGCCTAGGAGGTCTTCTCCTCCAACTCCTAGACCACTAGGCTCACTTGGCATTTAGCCTATGCCTTCCCATTTCTTCTCTTATAGTTTCTTCTTTCTTCCTTCCTTCCTTCCTTCCTTCCTTCCTTCCTTCCTTCCTTCCTTCCTTCCTTCCTTCCTTCCTTTCTTTCTTTCTTGCCTCTTCTTAGCCTCTACTATAAATTCATCTTTTGGGCTGGGCTCGGTGGCTCAGCCTATAATCCCAGCATGTTGCAAGGCCGAGGTGAGTGGATTGCCTGAGCCCCCATGGGTTCGAGACCAACCCGAGAAACTTGGCAAGACTTCATCTTTACCATAAATCAAAAAATTAGCTGAGTATGTTGGTGCGTACCAGTAATTCCAGTTTCTTGGAAGGCTGAGGTGGAGGAATCACCTGGGGTGGCCTTGAGTGTGCCACTTCACTCCAGCCTGGGCGATGACATTCCAACTCAAAAAATAAATATATAAAGATAAAAAATAAATTCATCCTTTGAAGGGAAGAATTATGTCTTATACTTAGGGTGACATATCATCTTTTATCTACACCAAGACACTTCCAAGCATGGCACTGATGCTGCTGATGGTGGCTCATGCTTTCTTGCCCTCGCTATTCTTGGACCTTCTGACCTCTGCTTACCACCAGACAGGGGCCTTTGTCTGTCCACTGGAGCAGGCTGGAAAGGCCAGCGTTAACACTGTCAAGAGCAGCCCACAGTCAGTAAGTGACAGGACCTGGGGGATGAGCATTCACTTCCTGGGTGGTTCGACTACCCAGAGTGCTCTACAGTCTCCCCGAGGGGAGGACCCGAGTGGGGTTAAGCCCTAGTTGCCCCTAGTGGCAACCTGGCTTGGCTCTTCCCTTCTTTGTCATTCATTTACTCCTCCACCCCTTCACCTTCCCAATAAAATATTTGCATTACGATCTTTGTCTGACATCGCCTACTTAGCATGGTGCAGACCAAGAGGACTCACTCACATTTTGCCAAATGAATGTGTGAGTGGACGAAAGATGTTCCAGCCGGGACATGAGACCCAATTTCTCATGGCACTGGCAGGCAATGAGCATGTTCTTGTCCACTTTGACTCTCACCCTCCCAGATAAGGATTTCAGAGCTTCTCTCCTCGCCTTCAACCTCCAACACCTCCACCCCCCTTCTCACTCTCCACTGATGACCTTGCTTCCTACCCGCGTCTGTACTGAGGCACTCGGCTGGGCCTCGCCCAGGCTGCCCCTCTGAGCCTCTCTCCCCCAGCCCCGTTTCCTTCTTCTCTTCCGGGGCTTTGCTCGTCTGTGACCTGTTGGGGAGATCTTTCCCCATGAAATTGCATACCCTCCTACTCCTCTTCCCGGCCCCCCGATTTTTCTCCACAACCCTCCTAACCGCCTGACATCCTAGACATTTGGTTTTTTTTTTAATATTATCTGCTTCCCCCAAAATGTAAACTCCTTGTGAGCAGGAGTGCTTGCTTCATGTATTTCATAAAAAAGAAGGTGCATGAGAAGAAGAAAGGTAGGAAGGCTGGCAGTTGTCTGAAGTGAGAGAATTTCAAAAATGTAGAACGTAAGATCAGAAGTGGACCTCGGAGATGAATTGAATACAGCGCTCTCGTTCCAGAGATGAGGAAGCAGAGGCACAGAGGCTCTCTGGCAGCTGCATGAAGAGCTGGGATTGAACCCTCAGTCTCAGATTCCCAGTTTAGGGATATTTCCACAGCTCATCATTGCAGGCCTGGAGACCTAAATCTCTCATTCTACCATGCTTGCGGCATTTGCTGCTCTCTGTGCTGCTGTGTATTAGTCCCTGCTTACATTCTCTAATGTGGCATTAGCACTCCCAGTAGGCCTGAAGTCCTCAAGATCATGAACTAGGGCTTCTTCCTGTAAATTTCCTAGTGAATAATGCAGGGCTTAATAGGTGTGAGCTAGAAGCCCTGGGAGGACCCCCTGCCCTCCCCTAAGCCCATGATTGTAATAAGGGTCACTGTTTACTGAATACCTTCTAAGCACCAGGTGCTTAAGATACCTCAAGTCACCAACTTTGAAAGTGGCCGGACTTCTGGCAAGATGGCGACGGGGCAACCCGGTCTGTGAAAAGCTCTGCAAAGGAGAACTGCAGTGGGTCTCTGACTCTCGCCCCGGGGGCTATGGACCCCAACCTCGCAGCCTGCTCTTCATACGGAGCTCGGCCGTTGCCACCGCTGGGGCATCGCAGCAG
>NW_007256866.1:27186-28775 GCF_000164805.1 Carlito syrichta
CACAGAACTAACCCAAACTGTCAAAAGCATAGAAAAGAAGCTCAAAAAGACAGAACAAAACCTGCAAGAGATGAATGATCACTTCAAGAGACCAAACCTAAAAGTAATTAGGCATCCTGAGGCAGAGAGAAAACAGAAGCCACACTGGAACAAACATTTCATGAAATCATTCAAGAAAACTTCCCTCATCTTATCAAGGATGAAAAAATTCAAACACAAGAGATTCAGAGAACCCCTGCAAGACAACAAATGAGAAGACCAACTCCCAGACACCTAATAATTCGCCTAAACAAAGTAGCTATAAAAGAAAAAATCCTAAAAGCAGCAAGAGAAAAAGGCCAGACTACCTACCAGGGAAAACCAATTAGAATAGCAGCAGATTTATCCACAGAAACTCTTCAGGCTAGGAGAGCCTGGAGCCTTATTGTCAAAGTTCTAAAAGAGAAACAATTTCAAACAAGAATAACCTACCCAGCCAAACTAAACTTCATTAGTGAGGGAGAATTAAAATCTTTTCCAGATATCCAATCCCTAAGAACGTACGCTGCCACCAGACCACCTCTACAAGAAACACTTAAGAAAGTACTGAACACAGAAGAAAAGGAAAAAAGAACAACAACATTCTTCACAAGAGTACAGGCAAAAGATTAAAAACACACATGAACCAACTCCAAAACCCAAAGAAAGACAACAAACAAACAGGAACAACTCTGTAAGAACATTATGACAGGGATCAACTCTTGCATTTCAATTATTAACCTAAATGTGAATGGACTAAATGCACCACTGAAAAGATATAGAATGGCAAAATGGATAAAATATCATCAGGCAACAATCTATTGCCTTCAAGAGATTCACCTCACTAGAAAGGACACCCACAGACTCAGAGTAAGAGGATGGGAAACAAACTTTCAGGTGAATGGAATACGAAAGAAAGGAGGAGTAGCGATCTTAATTTCAGACAAAATACCCTTCAAGCTATTAAAAATCAAAAAAGATACAGAAGGCCACTACATAATAATAAAAGGCTCAATCCATCAATAAGAAATATCTATCCTAAACATATATGCACCCAACATAGGTGCACCAACTTTCATAAAGCAACTTCTAGGAAAACTAAAGAAAGATATTGACTCTAACACCATCATAACTGGGGACTTTTATACCCCACTCACAACCCTAGACAGATCATCAGGACAAAAAATCAGCAAGGAGATCCAGAACCTCAATGTGACTTTGGACCAAATGGACTTAACTGATACCTACAGAACACTCCATCCAAAGACCACAGAACACATTCTACTCATCACCACATGGAACATATTCTAAGATCAACCACATACTCGGCCATAAATCAAGCATAAGCAAATTTAAAAGGACTGAAATTCTACCATGTACCTTCTCAGACCACAGTGGAATAAAAATAAACATTGACACCAACAAAGTCCCCCCAAAACCCACAAAGACATGCACACTAAACAGCATGATGCTAAACAACTCCTGGGTCAATGATGAAATCTAAACAGAGATCAAAAGATACCTGAAACAAATGAAAATGAAGAAACATCTTACCAAAATTCTGGGATGCC
>NW_007256866.1:29002-30307 GCF_000164805.1 Carlito syrichta
CTGGCTTTCCAGCAGAATTCTACAGGACATTTAAGGAGGAGCTGATACCAATCCTACTAAAGGTATTCCAGGCAATTGAAAAAGATGGAACTCTCCCCAAATCATTTTATGAAGCCAACATCACATTAATATCCAAGTCAGGTAAAGATCCAACAAAGAAAGAGAACTACAGGCCAATATCTTTGATGAACATAGATGCTAAGATTCTCAACAAGATTCTAGCAAACCGGATTCAGCAATACACCTCAAAAATCATCCACCATGACCAAGTAGGCTTCATTCCTGGGATGCAAGGCTGGTTCAACATTCGTAAAACCATAAATGTAATTAAATTCATCAACAGATGTCAAAACAAAAACCACATGATCATAGCATTAGATGCAGAAAATGCTTTTGATGAAATCCAGCACCCCTTCTTGATAAAAACCCTTGAACATCTAGGCATATGGGGAACATACCTTAAAATAGTAAAAGCCATCTATGAGAAACCCACAGCCAGCATACTCCTAAATGGACAAAAATTGGAACCAATTCCCCTGAAAACTGGAACTAGACAAGGATGCCCACTCTCACCCCTCCTGTTCAACATAGTATTGGAAATCCTGGCTAGAGCAATCAGAGAAGAGGAGGAAATCAGGGGTGTCCAAATAGGAAAAGAGGAAGTCAAGTTATCTCTCTTTGCAGATGATATGATTGTGTACCTTGAAAATCCAAGAGAATCTGTCAAAAGCCTCCTTACATTGATAAAGGCCTTTGGCAAAGTCTCAGGATACAAAATAAATGTACAAAAGACAATCGCATTTCTCTACACCAATAATAAACAAACAGAAACCCAAATAAAAAACACAATTCCATTCACAATAGCCACAAAAAAAAAAGAAATACCTTGGCATCTTCCTAACCAGAGACATGAAAGACCTTTACAATGAAAATTACAAAACACTGCTCAAAGAAATCAAAGATGGCACAAACAAGTGGAAAAATATCCCATGCTCATGGATTGGAAGAATCCACATGGTGAAGATGTACATCTTACCTAAGGCAATCTACAAATTCAATGCAATACCCATCAAATTACCAGCAACATTCTTCTCAGACCTGGAAAAAACAACACAGGAATTCATATGGAAACACAAACGTCCAAGCATAGCCAGAACAATCCTCAGCAAAAAAACCAAAGTAGGGGTATCACATTACCAGACTTCAAACTTTACTATAAAGCTACAATCATCAAAACAGCTTGGCATTGGTACAGGAACAGGTATACAGATCAATGGAATAGAATTGAGATTCCAGAAGCAAAAC
>NW_007256866.1:31330-171823 GCF_000164805.1 Carlito syrichta
ACCATACTGCCCATCAAAAGAGGACTGGATTAAAAAAATGTGGTACATATACACGATGGGATATTACGCAGCCATAAAAAAGAACAAAATCATGAATTTCGCAGCAACCTGGATGGAACTAGAGTCTATAATACTGAGTGACCTCTCACAGAAACAAAGATCCGAGTATCACATGTTCTCACTCATATAATGGACCTTGAATATCCAATGTAATACTATAAGAAAATGACTGACAGTACTGGGAAACTATGGGGGAGGATGGGATTAACAGTCGCAAATATCTGTCTGGGGATGGGAAAACACCTCTTATCAAAGGGTGCCTGAATGAAATGTAATTGTACACCTAACCCTTAACTGTACCCCACAAAATCATAATAAAAAAAATATTGATTAAAAAAAAAAAAGAAAGTGGCTGGCATGTTGGCTCATGCCTGTAATCCTAGCACTTTGGCAGACTGACACAGGAGGATTGCTTGAGCCCAGGACTTTGAGACCAGCCTAGGCAACATAGCAAGGCCTCGTCTCTATAAAAAAATTCAAAAATTAGCCAGGTGTGGTGGTGCACACCTATAGTCCCAGCTACTCAGGAGGCTGAGGTGGAAGGATCTCCTGAACCCAGGAAGTTGAGGCTGTGGTAAGCCAGGATTATGCCACATCTGTCCAGTCTGAGCAACCAAATGAGACTCTGTCTCCAAAAAGAAAAAAAAAGAAAGAAAGAAAAGTGCCTTGTAAGGTAGGCAATAGATGAGGACACTGAGGCTCAGAGAGTTGAACATAAGCTGATAAGTGCCAAGGCCAGGATTCATTCCCACTACATTATGGAGAGGCAGTCATGGGAGGGGAGTGGAGGAAAGAAGTCAGATTAAAGAGCATACATTTGCCAGCTGCCTATTCTCTGATGTCTGAAGGTCCTCCAGGAGATGACAAAGATGTTCTTTGAATCGGGTAAATTCAAGAAGTCAAGAACTGAGATAGCTTTGATCAACGTGGAGGAGGGAGAAGAGGGTACTAGGTACTGAAACAAGACAGGAAGCCCAGAGGTGCAAAGGCTTTGGGGACAGAAGAAGAGGAACTCCAAAGACAAATTCTGTCCCGTTCACAATGGAGCCAATGTCACAGGACACGGAGTCAACACATAATGAAGGATGGGTGGATCGATTACCCCTGACAGTTTAGTCCCAGAAACAAGGCCGAAGGTGCCGACTGTCTGCTTGATTTTAGATTTTAGAGATTATAATTCTCAAGCTGAAACCAAATATAGACTCACACTGGGCTGAAATGATTTGCTTGCAAGCAACTAGCATAGCCTACAGGGTTTGACTTTGTAGCCATGAGCAAACTTAGGTACTTCTTGCTGGCTGTGACTCTCACAATGCCTCGGTTACACATGTTGATTGATATACCAAGATTCACAAGCAATCTGCCTCCTTTGGACAAGATAAATGAACAACTTTACAGGCAACTCTGCGAAGGGATGGTTGGCTTGATTTTGTGGTTGTGAGGCCTGAGTGAGACTCATATCCACCATGCAAAGAGGATGATTGGAGCAGAGGATGGATAAGATCTAGTTCAAACCTCTGGCTTTGCGGAAGGGAAACCGAACATCAGGGGTGAGATTTCCTTAGGAAAACGGATCTGAGTGGGAGGAGGAGGAGCCAGAAACCCATTCGCGCCCTTTTGGGAACATTGCTAGGCCTGGTTCCATTACCTTTTTTTGGGGAAAAATGTGTATGTGGCTAGATGCTTAAAAGCTGAGCACCAAGGGCATGGTCTGGACATGCTATGTCATTATGAAAGGCGGGACCCCTTGGGCAAAGGCTTTAGCGAGAAGAACACCTAAAAAAGGTTTCTGTTTTTCTGAACTGGAAGAACTTAAAAGGAGAACATGGGTCAGGTCTCATGACATTGCAACTCCCGGGACTTGTCCAGGGAAGAAAGCAGCTAATACCACCATCTTAGAACAAGAGAACTACATGATTGCCTGGAAGAAAAGGAATATATAACAAGGAAAGAGAAAAATAATGTCTTAAAGTGTGATGCTGGTGAGTTCTTCCCCCTGAGCTGCTGCCTTGACCCAGGTCTTTAGCACTCTTTGCCCAATCTCCTCTCAAAACACATTTTTGTTAGAATATAAAAATATCTTGACTGGGCTTGGTGGCTCAGCCTGTAATCCCAGCACTTTGGGAGGCTGAGGCGAGTGGATTGCCTGAGCCCGTGGGTTTGAGTTGAGTTGCCTGGGCAACTTGGTGAGTTTATCGTCTCTACAATAAATCAAAGATTAGCCAGGTATAGTTGCGTGCGCCTATAGTTCCAGCTACTTGGAAGGCTAAGGCGGAAAGATCACTGGAGCCCAGCAGGGTGACTGGGAGCATGCCACTGCATTCCAGTCTGGGCAATACAGTGAGACTCCAACTAAAAAAAATAAAATAAAATACAACAAAATACAGAGGAAAGCATAACACGTGCTTACCACCACAATTTTAACAAATGTTTACATTCTATCATTAATATCTTTTTACCTCCCTGCCACACTACTCCCATCCTTCCCCACAGTGACTACTGTCAATAATTACTTTTTGTCATTCTCAACCATATAACATAATATATATATGTGTATAAATATATATATATATATATACTGAATATACTCTGTGCAACTTGATTTTTTATGTTACCAAGCTGTAGCCATGTTGATATACATATATCTAGTTTATTCGTTTAACTTAATTAATTTTAATTTCATACCCCCATTGAAGGTCATTGAGTTAGTTTGCTAGGGCTTCCATAATAAATGCCACAGACTGGGTGCCTGAAACAACAGAAATTTATTTCCTCACAGTTCTGGAAGCTAGAAGCCCAAAGTCAAGGTGTTGGCAGGGTTGGTATCTTCTGAGGTCTTTTACTATGGCTTGTGCATGGTTGTCTTCTCCATATATCTTAACATGGTCCTTCCTTTGTGCCTATCTATGTCCTAATCTATCCAGGCATATTGGATTCGGCATATTGGGTTAGGGGCCACCCTAATGCCATCATTTTAACATAACCACCTCTTTAAAGACACTCTCTCCAAATACTGGACGTTCTTAGGGTTGGGGTTTTAATGTATGAATTTGGGGGTGAGGGCACAATTCAGGCCATAACAGCTATTAGTTTCTCTTTCTCTGTCTCTCTCTACTGCTGTTACAAGCAATGCTGAAATGAAGTGGTCCCCAACCTTTTTGGCATCAGGGACCAGTTTCATGGGAGACCATTTTTCCACAGACTGGGGTTGGGGTTGGTTTTGGATGATTCAAGCATGTTACATTTATTGTGCAATTTATTTTTGTTATTACTAAATTGTAATATATATATGAAATAATTATGCAACTCATCATAATGCAGAATCAGTGGGATCCCTGAGCTCATTTTGCTGCAACTAGTCGATCCCATCTGGGAGTGATGAGAGACAGTGACACCCGAAGTGTGTTGCTTGTGTCTAGTCTACTCTGTAATCTTGTTTTGGTTGCTGTCACTGCAGAATACCCTGCTTCACAAAGACAGAATGTTGGAAATGGAAGCAGGCTTTTCAGTGCTGATTTGATAGGCGGTGGAGCTCAGGTGGTAACACTAGCGAAGGGGAGTGGCTGTAAACACAGATGAAGCTTTGCTCACTCACCTCCTGCTGTGCAGCCTGGTTCCTAACAGGCCATGGACTGGCACCAGGGCTTGGGGACCTCTGCTGTAATGAACATCTCACATATTCCTGTGAACACATGGGACAGACACTGAGACTT
Source organism: Carlito syrichta (assembly GCF_000164805.1). Classification (NCBI taxonomy): domain Eukaryota; kingdom Metazoa; phylum Chordata; class Mammalia; order Primates; family Tarsiidae; genus Carlito; species Carlito syrichta. Next base: position 35,104 of record NW_007256866.1, read on the forward strand.
GGGTGCAATGGTGTGTACCCTGCAACTTTATTAGGTGTTGACAAGTTGCTTTTCATAGCAGACTTATAACTTATACTCCTACTATGAGTGTGTGAGCATTTTATGAATGCTTGATATTATCAGACTTTACATTTTGCCAGTCTGGTGGTTGTGAAGTGACAACACATCACAGTCTTCATTTTAATTTCCTTGGTTGATAATGAGATCTTCACCTTTACATATATTTAGTGGCTATTCATGTTTTCCATTCTACCAATTGCCTGTTCAAGTCTTTGTCTATTTTTCTATTCTGCTTTTCCTTTATTGATCTGCAAGAAATTTTTGTATGTTCTAGATATCTCCTCAATCAACGATAGCAACCTTTTCTCTGGTCTCCTCATTTCTGGTGTTAATTCCACCTATTTCTTGTCTTCAAAGCACTTTTCTCTTTTGTCAGGGACCACAGGATAAAATTCAGAGTCAGTATGGCCTCCCCATCCCTGACAGTCTGGCTGGCACCTAACTTTCCAGCCTCATGCCCTCGCTACTCTCTGCATAGATGCCAACTGCTCAGGACTAGCCCTGGAGTCTACATCATGCTTATGCTTCTGGACCTCTGCTTGTAGCTCCTGTTTTTAGGAGGCCCGGCTTCTCCTCTGCTGACTGTAGAAATCAGACACACCAAATCTAGCTCTGCGTCAGCTCATGAGCAAGGCCCCTTAGTCCCTGGGCAAAAATGACAGTTTGTTCACACCATTATCATGGCACCTGCCACCCACTGCTGGGGTTGGTTATTTTGCTCTATTTCCTCAGTCAGAATGTGAGCCCTACCAAAAGCAAGCACTATTTTCTCCTTTTATTCATCTTCACATTCTCAATATTGGTACATGGTAAGTGCTCAATGTTTGTTTAGTTTTATTTTTTAAATCCTGAGATGTTATTTAAAAGATTACAATGGTGAATGAGTAAGCAGTAGTAATAGAATTGTTCCGCTCATTCTTCCTGTCTGAAATTCACTTATTATTCTTAAGGTCACAAACCTGGGTTCACAAAACAAACACCACAGGGTATATAATTAGAGCGATATAACTTAGAAGCTGCACAAGGCCAAAGAGGAAGGAGATTAGGAGACAGCCCATTACAAGCAGATGCTGAGAAAGGGTTGTTATAAATGCTAAAACAGTGCTAGGATATAACATGAATGAGTAGTGTCTACAATAAGACAAGAGTTCTAGTCTCTCATAAGTTCACTGTTATGAGAGTGTTATATTCTGAGCATTATACATTTTAAAAAATATTTATTTATTTATAGAGATGGAGTCTAGCTTGTTGTCCAGGCTAGAGTGCAGTGGTGCAATCATAGCTCACTGCAGTCTTGAACTCTTAAGCTCACCTCAGACCCCTCCCTAGTAGCTAGGATTACAGGTGGGCACCACCATGCCTAGTGCCAGGGCTGTTCTTTAAAATATGAAAATATAATTATTCAAACTAACTCAGATATAAACGAAAGAGATAAAATAATACAAATATTGCTTTAGGGTTTCAAGACAATTTTTTAAGTAATACGTTTCCAAATATATAGTGGACCTGAATGGACTTACAGATGAATTGTTTTTAAAACTTAATAATAGGTATTTACTCTACTAGAAAACTTAATCAAACAGAATTTGAAAGAAAGAAGAAACATGTCCGTATGAAAGTTGTCAGAATGAAAGAGTGGGGGTCACCAATTTTAAGAAAACCCTGAAAAATAGAGTTGAGGAAGGCCATGAAGACAGTGTTCTCATGCTTGTGTGCCTGACAACAACAACAACAACAAAGACTACAAAAACCAGAACTTTGTACAAAGGGTATTGCAATATCACACTAAAAATACTTTTGCAACTGCCTGTCCAAACTCGAATTGGCATCACCCTTGTTATTGATCTTTGTGGCCAAAGATAATGTTTTCAAAATAATTATGTAATCTTTCTCATTTTTTTCCTTTATAAACTTTTGTCTTTCTGTACCTCCCTGAATACCTACATAGTTGACTATGGCATGTGGATTCCCACTGCAACAGGCATCATACTTTAAGAGGGAGGGACACACATCAACTGGATGACCCTCAGCAACCATGAGTGGAGTTAGAGTCCACATCACCCAGGAAATGGCTGGCAGACATTTCTGAGGTTGTCTATCCTGGAGGCTGGAAGAAATAGTGGGGAAGTAAAATAGTCTTCAAATACTGCATGCAAGGGATATTTGGGAACAAGAAATAGAGTTGTCCTTGTATCATTCGTGGTACAACCAGGACCAACAGGAGGAATTTATGGAGAGTTAAATTTCTGCCACATTGAGTAAGAAATTTTGAACACCCAGAGCATTAGAAGATGATTTGGCTGCTTTAAGGAGTGGGAACCTCTGTATCAGGGGAAATATTTGTGTAGTGCTAGATGACGAGTTGCCAAGGGATAAGATCCAAGGGGTTCTGTGATCAAATGGAACTAAGTTTGGAGTAGATAGATGACTTTTAAGGTCTTTTCTAAAGTTGAGATTTCACAAGTTTATGACCTTGAGTCAGATGTATCTAAACAGTAACCAAAGACTAAAAACATCTTTGAGTCTTGTTAAATGAAATCACTCTTTGATGAACAGGAGCCCTAGCTGATGGTCTTCACTGTTTGCCCCTGAACATTGACTCCATCTTAATCTACTCCATATTTATACACACATCCCAGCAAATTTGCTGCACTTCCCACCTTCAAATAATCTTGTCTTCCACTCACGTGGTTCCCCTTTTATCTAGTCACATGGCCAAACACTAGACCAATGGTCCACAAACTTTGCTGTACACTAGATACATTCGATGGGCTAGTTAAAAACAGATTCCTAAGATCTAGAGGTGAGGAATATCATCTATATTTATGCCACACAACATACTAAGGGGGACCCAAAAAACTGGAATTTATTTATAAAACATTGTATATTTATCCTTATATATATATATTTTTTGAGTTAGAGTCTCCTCCCTCTGTCACCCAGGTTGGAGTGCAGTGGCATGCTCATGGCCACCCCAGCATCGACCTGCTGGGCTCAGGCGATCCTTCAGCCTCAGCCTTCCAAGTAGCTGGAACTACAGGCATGGGCTACCACGCCCGGATAATTTTTTGATTTATTGTAGAGATGGGGTCTCGCCAAGTTGCCTAGGTGAGGCAATCCCCTCACCTTGGCCTCCCAAAGTGCTGGGATTACAGGCTTGAGCCACTGTGCCTGGCCCATGTTTAAACTTTTCATCTTCAAAGCACTCTCTGTTTGATGCAATACACCTATTGAAATGCTTTTTCCACTCGAAAATTTCCACTGTTCAAAACAACAGTTTTTGAACTCTTCAATTTTGATGCCTTCTAGTGCTTCTGCCATTTTTGTTTCACCTCTTCCACATTGGCAAAACATTTCCCTTTGATGACTTTTTTTCATTTAAGGAAACAAAAAAATGTTGCTCAGGATGAGATCGGGTGAGTTGGAAGAGAAGGCCGTGGGTGTCATGCCGTTTTTGGTAAAAAAAAATTACTGAAATTACCTATAGCATGGTGTGGGTAGGTACACTTGTAAATTAACCATCATGAAATGAGAAGACATGATGAAAGAATCTCCAAAAAAATTTACTGAAGCTGAATGCAACCTCTCACAACAATGTTAGCTGGTACACTGATGCTGATGGGTTCCTAGAACACTTACTTAGTGAAGGAAACCTGACTTCCAAAATGTAATTTTTTTTTTTTTTGGCAGGGGTGAGGATTCTCCCTCATACTGCATCCCATGTTCCCTGAAATGACTTTGGGGATTGGCTTGTGGGTAAGTTTGAGCTGCTTTGATGTCATGAGATACTTTAGGCCCTATGAAAGTGCTCTTTTCTATTGACTAAGATACTGTTAAGGTTGATACTACCACCAGGAGGAAACTAGGAGCAAAGTGAAGAAGATCAAAATATAGGAAGACAGAGCTGAGAGATTAGGAAAACCTCGTTTTAATAATACAACTTGAGCTCTGAATCCAAAAATACCTGAAGCCAGACTCTTCCTGGGCTTTGTGGTTATCTAAACTAATTAATTCTGTCTTTTGTTTAAGCCAACTTGAATTGGGTTTTTTATGACCTGAAAGCTCCTAAGTGATACAGACCTAAATGCCATTCTTTGTCCACAGATTTGATTGGATTGGGCTGGTAGAAGAAGTGTGTGTAGCTTGTAAAACATGTGCCTTTGCAAAAGAGCATGGCTGCCACCCCAGCCCTAGTGAATCGGCATCTATTTATCGTGGATTGTGGACCCACTTGGTGCCAAGCATTCCAATAGATGCTTCAAGTGATAAACAGAAATAGGAGACCTTGGTCCTTCCCTTTGCATCATACTGGATGCAAGACAAAATTAGTAAGACAAGACAATATGAGGCAAGTGTCAAGTGAGTGACAAGAAGGTTAGGAAATTGGAAGAGTCGTTGGGGACTAGGTTTGTCAAGAAAGGCTTCATGGACAAGAAGACTTGAACAGGACCTTAATGAGCATATGAGACCTTAAAGAGTATATAAGTGAAAGAAAAGAATGAGGGTTTATCAAAAACTGGAACTTTGGCCAGTATGGTGGCTCACACCTGTAATCCCAGTACTTAGGGAGGCTGAGGCAGGAGGATTGATTCAGGCCAGGAGTTTGAGACCAGCTTATGCAACACAGTGAAATCCTCTCACTAAAAAAAAAATTATATATGTATATATATATATAATTTAGCTAGGTGAGGTGATGTATGCCTATAATCTTAGTTATTCAGGAGCATAAGGCTCACTTGAGCCCACAAGTTCAAGGCTAGAGTGAACTAGGATTGCCCCACTGCACTCCAACCTGGGCAATAGAGCAAGACCCTGTCTTTAAAAAAAAAAGAAGAACGAACTCCATCTCCAAGCACCTTATGTAAACTATGAACAGTATATGGACAACAGAATGAAATAAAGAATACTTAAATAAAATTCCACATAATTATACCACATATTATGATTTGGATGATATAATTATACAGACAGACAAAACTGGGTAGAAAGATGAAAAAACTTAAGTGACTAGAACCTTTGGTGTTACTAATATACTAGCCTTATATGGTTGCATTGGCATAAAATGTTTAATTGGATAAATTACATGCTTTGAAAGTTGTCAGGTCATATGTGGCTCTGCAGGTTAATTGCTCTGTTAATTCTTGAGCAAATCTTCTAACACTGATGGCAGATTTAATCTTCATAGCTTTTCTCTTGCTTTTGGAAAACTGAGGTAGCGTTAACTCTGAACCATGCTCTGTTCATTTCTGTTTTTAGAATGAGATTTACAAGGATCCTATTTATTCAGTCTGCTCTCCTACCTTCAGAACTTGGGAAGCCTCCACTTCCTACCACCCAGGAGAACCCTGGGGCAGTCCTAAAATTGGTCCTTTCCGGTCTTTCTCCTGGGAACTTGGAATCTTGGCTGACTAATTCAGTACTCATTCTATATATGAGGTAGGATCCCTCCCAAACCCGGAATTTATTTATTAAAAAATTGTGTATGTATTCTTACATGTTTAAACTTCAGTCACCTTCAAAGTACTGTCTGTTTAATATAATTCATCTTTCCAGATGCTTTTTCCACTGGTCAAAACAGTTTTTGAACTCGTCAGTTCGGATGCCTTTTAGTGATTCTGCCATTTTTTTCCCTCACTGGCAAAATGTTTCCCTTTGAGAACTTTTTTTCCTCTGGGAAAACAAATAACAACAACAAAAGACTCGGGTCAAGACTGGGTGAATGGGGAAGTGGAGTAGGAGGGTCAGGCCATTTTTGATCCAAAACTACTGAACACTCCATGCACTGTGGACAGGTACGCTTGTAAATCACCTATCATGAAATGGGCAAATGAACTGAAAGAATCTTCAAAGAAAACTTCACTGGAGCTGAACACAGTGTCTCACAACAACACTAGTTGGTATACTGATGCCGATGGGTTCCTAGAACACTTACCTAGCAGGGGAAGCCTGTACTACAAGAGGCCCACGCTCCAAAAAATAATTCCAATTTTTGGGGGGGTCCACCCTTGTAGAACACTCACAGACCCTTGCTTGTTTCTGTTCTACCTACACATTGAATTCATAAGACCTTTGGAGAAAAAGGATATTAAAAAAAAAAACTAATGCCCCCCACTTCCACTCACCAGTGCTTTTGTCCATAGTAGGCACACAATAGGAAGCTTGCTGAATATATGGATATGTCATTTAATTCTGCCATTAGAGTTTGGGAATGCATCACACTCCTGGCTGATGGGAATTACTCCTAGAGAAAGTCTGGATGCTGGTGAATCAGGTCTTCACCTGTTCGTCATGTTCCCTTTCTATCTTTAGGTGGATACCTAGACGCCTCCACTCCCTTGGAATCTCCCTTTTCAGTAGTCTCTGTCCCCCAGGCCCATATTTCATTCATGGGTGCTCCTTGAATGTGCACCAGGGGGTCGTTTTTCCCTGGGCCACATCACAGTGTTCAGAGTGGAGTCTTAAAAGCCTAACAAGGCACTTTTACTCATACGTCACATGTCATTAGGCTAAAAGCTACCATCCCCACCAGGCAAGCCTAGGCAGAGCGACACAGGGGTGAAGGGGAAAGATGTCCTCATTCTGTTACAGAAAATAAGCACAAATCCATTAAAATGGTATTGAATGAAGGGTTTTTGGTGACTCCCCCGCCCCCCCCGGCAAGTGTCCACTCCTGCAGTAGCCTATCTCTGATGCTCAAATTTCATCTTTTGGGATTAAAGCACTATTTCATGTTAAGCTAAAGATGCTTTTCACTCATTACATTAAACTATTATATATTATTATCTCAGTGCAAAAGAGCTAGTACAAGCTTTCAATTGTGCAGATGATGAGAGGAAGAGGGAATCCGCTGAAGAATGAGAACCAATTGGGATATAAGGGTGCAGTGGAACATTCCCAAGAATCAGGATCAGGATAACATCCTCAGGATAAGGTCACAGGGTGAGGTGAGGTGAAGAGAGGTGTGGGCTGGAAGAATGTGAAGAAATATTCTAGTGTGAGCCCCACGTTTGGAGAGAAGGAAGTAACAAAGCCTTGGGACCTGGATTGACAAGCCTCATTCACGCTTTCCTTCAGTTGCTCAACACACAATTACCAAGTGGATGATATTTAGGGCAGATCATTTATTGGCCAGACTGAGGCACTTTTTAGGGTGAATGAGGTCGCTATTAATATCTATGCTGTAACAACAGGAAAACCTGGATATATGGTCACCTTAGTAACATCCGCAAGGCTTCGAGCAGCACGGAGATGAATGCTTCACTGTGCTCTAGACAGCTGCAAATGAAATGCAGAACACGGACACAGTGATAAATGAACACAGGCACTTAGAGAGCACTTTTTAATGCACCAGTCAGTGTGCTAAGTGCTTTTTGTGACTCATTTAATCCTTCCTGTAGCATATTATTATATATAACATATATTATATATAACAGATAGAATAATGTAGCTAATAATCCCATTGCACAGATGCAAAAGCGACAGCACCACCTGACTGGGCAGAGAGGGTGCTGGAACTCCAGTGAAGGCTCTTAGATGTCGAGGGAAGAAGAGACGCAGTACCAAGGATGAGGTACCAGAGAGGGAGGCAAACTTCCAGCTGGGAAAACCAGGGAGGGTTTTCTGGCAAAGGAGGTTTTTAGCCTGCTCTATAAAGGAGATGAAAGGAGAAGAGTATCTTGGAGGAAAAACGGGGGGAGGCAAAAGGAAAGGCATGGGCATGCTTAGAACCAGAAAGGATTAGACTTTGGCTAGAGCATTTTGGGATTAATAACAGGTAACTATTCCTGAAACAATTCTTGAAGACTTCCTAGGGATCTTGTCTTGTGATCACCACAGCAACTTGGATGGTTGCAACTGTTTTTCCTCCCATTTTACAGACTAGGAGCCTGAGCTTAGTGTGACGGTGATTGACTGCAGGTTGATTGAGTGGGAAGAGGTGGCTCTGGGAAGATCATTCCGGCCGACTGACTTCAGAGGGCGCCCTCTTAATTCTTACTCCACCTTCTTGTGGATGGGTGATGCAGAACACCAGAAAGGAGGAGTCTGACTAGGTTGAGGAGGGCTTAACTTATCCTGGAGACAGGGTAAGGAGGCAGGGAAGGGGAGGGTAAAGGGCCATGCTGTTGGCTCTCTGTGCTGGGTGAGGAGAATCAGTGAAGTTCATGTTCATGGGGCTGTGCCAGTTTTTAATTCATCAGAGGATAGAATATTGGTCGTGGGTGTCCTGCTTCAAATCTAACTCATGAGCTTGAGTAATTTCTCATGAAGCCCACTGTAGGCTTTAATTTTCCCTTTATATAAACAAATGAGATTCTCTAAGCAAAGGAGTCCAAGATATTAGAATATTAAGTAGCTTAGTTGGCTTCAACAAGAGGGTCAGGAAATGAGATGAATGTGTGCTATTATGGTCTTTAATGTGTCTAGGAATTTGCGGCTACCCACTTCTATCGGAGACTCTAGTTTCTGCAAAGTCCCCTAAAAGAAAGCTAGGAAAGAGAAAGGGAAAAACGTCCTTGATGTCTCTTAAATCGAATGGGATGGACTTCCTTCTTGATGCTACAATTCTTTAACGTTTACCCAGCCTCTTTTGAGGTTGTAGGTCAGTCCTCAAAAGAGTCAGCAATTAAAAGACTCACTGCTGGCCCCCTCTGAGGGGAGTGATTTCCTATTTCAGCAAACGCCAGCTCCCTCTGAGGTTGGTATTGCTACTGAAACCCTGGCTGTGTCTTCTTCCCATCCCCGGAGGGCTAGAAAATGCTGGTTTGACATTTGCTGACACTTTCCTTGGGCACCATGCCTGTGAGACAGGGCAATGTTCTTCTGGCCCAAGTGATTAGGATTCTCAGAAGGGTTAGCAGTCTCTCAGATCTAATAGCACATGATTACATGCTATTACATCTTTTCTATAGAAATCAACGTTTGGATTAAAAATACTACCTATTCACTGACATTTGTGGTACAGCTGTGAGCAAGAATTAGAGAAATACAGACTCTAAGTGCAGCTGATATCTTTCTGTCATTCAGTATACTATCAATTGCTGTTCAATTTTATGCTGGTTTTCTATTCTGCTTTGAAGAGAAACGTGAACCTCTCATTTGTTCATTCCACAAATAGTTAAGAAATGACCCCTGTGTCAGGGATGAACTTGCTGGTGGAGTTGATAGTGACAAGGCAGAGCATCCCTGCCCTCTGGGAACCTTCAGTCTGGAAGGGAGGGGTAAGCATGAAGTAGACAACCACATGAGCAGCGAATTAAAACGGCAATGAATTCCACGAGGAGACGCTCAATGCTAAAGGCCTCTGAATCTTCCAGCTTGCATACATGGCCTGAGTAAACATGCCTACCTAAGTTTTTTTCTCTATAAAACTTCAGGTTTTATGCTATAGGATCTGAAAGACCATTTCTTGTGCTATTATAACTCTCAGTGGATGTAACAAATCTTTTCACTGGGTTGACTTATTTGCCCCACATGTATGATAAATTCCAGCCTGATTCCTGGAGCACTTCAAGAGATGTTTTGTGATGAACCTAGAGAGACCGACCTAGAGAACCCTCTTTTCCCAACCTGCCACTTAAGCAGCTGCGAATGGCAGGCATGAGCTCATTGCAGCTGCTGGAATGACCTCCTCCCAGAGGTTGTAGCTGTAGCAAACTCAGTTAGGGAAGGCTATTTTGCCTGCATATCTTCCTTATAAATGGAACCTAACTGGGGAGAAAGAAGGATGTTCTCCCTCCTAACATTAAAAGGATGGTGCAAGAGGTCATGTATGGTATTTCTCACCTTGCCCGGGAAGGTCAGTTCCCAAGACCCAGGTCATGGGTGCTTCACCACGCTCCCATCCCAGGTTCTGAGCTAACCCAGGAAAATTCGAGGGTAGGTATTAGTTAGAATTCTGTTGCTTCTAAATTTTGTAACCGTCCACCCCTAAGTCGAGATCTGATTGGTTTCCAGGATATAGGCTCTAACTAGAAACCCATCAAAAAATAGGGGGGCAAGTGAATGACTCACCACTACTGTGCACTAGGGACATGAAATATTAGAATAATGGCTTATCCTTATTAGCGGCCATCACCTCTTTTGTAGAATGAAGGAATGGTCCTGAGTCTTACTTACCCCAAGCCTGACTGACCTATGAGGTGATGGCATCCTTGTCCAGCCAATCAGAGGCAGACTTCAAGGTACCATCGTTTCCCTGCCTACACCATGAGGGGAATGGTCTGTGTATGTGCCGAGCAGAAATCTTGAGTTCATACCTATGCCAGGCCTTGTCCCGGATGCAGGAATGAAAAGGCTCAGTCCCTGCCCTTCAGTTGCTCACTATAAAGCAAAGACCATACCGGATGTGTTTAGGGTCTGCCTCACTCATCAGAATTTCTACAAATGAAGACTGGGGAGATACTATGGGATGGGGGCAGTGCAGGACACAATGAAGAGCTGGTGAGCTGGTCACTGGGCCACTGCAGCAAGTGAGTACAGGTCCCAAGAGGCAGCCTTCTTGTGGGGTAGGAGCACCAGGGTGAGAGGCAGGCAGAGGAAGGCCAAAGTGCTCCTAGGGTTTGTGTGGCCAGGACCCTGGCCAGTCTGGAGATATAGCAACAAGACTCTGCCTCTAGGGAAGGGTGTGGGGAACCCAGCTCAGCAGCTGTGGTTCCCAGGGAGACCTGGCCTACAGGAGGCTGGGTGGGCATTGGAAGGAGCCCTTGAATGGAAGCTTGGTATCTGGCAATGCTGGAAGACACAGTTGCCACAGGTGTGACACGGTGTCTTGGTAGTCCCAGACTCCCCAAACTTCCCTGAATCACACAGATTCTGAGGGTGATTGGCAGCATAGGCAGAGGCTGCTGCTGACATTCTGGCCGGGTCAGATTGGGCTGGAAACTGAGGTGGACCCATATCCTGTACGTATGTTTTGATCTATAAATCCAGTTTTGGGGAACTGTGAGAGACACTGGCAGAGGAAACAAGGCCTAGTGGCAGGATTCCAGCTTTGTGGGTTCTTCCTTGGGGAGCACCAGAGCTCGATGACTCCTGCATCTGCAGGGAGCTCCCAGGCTCTGAGTGCCAACCTTAATGTCATTCTGCCTCTCTCCTTCCCCATCACCACTGTCGGCATACCACTCTTCATCCACTAAGATGGTATGGGAGGTGGAATTCCATCATGCACCCATGACCTCTGCCCCCTGATGTTATTACATGACACGGCAAAGGGATTTTGCAGGTGTGATGAAGGTTACTAATCAGTTGCCTCTCAGAATGGGGGGGCACCTGGCTGGGCCTCACCTAATCGCATGAGCCGTTACAAATCTGGGGACTTTTTTCAGCTGGTCACAGAAGAGGACGTTAGAAAAATGTGAAGCCCAAGAAGGATTTGAGGTGCCACTGCTGGCTTTGGAGATGAAGGGGGCTGCACGGGGAGAACAACCCCCGGCTAGCAGCTGGCAAGGAAAATGGGGTTCTCAGTCCTACAACTGCAAGGAACTGAATTCTACCAACAACTTAAATGATCTTAGATGTGAAGTCTTTCCTGGAGTCTCCAGAGAAGTGCCCAGTTTGACCACCACCTTGATTTCTGCCTTTGTGGTCTTAAGAAGAGAACCCAGCTAAGCCCACCTGGACTTTGGGGCCTACAAAAACCATGAAATAATTAGTTGGTGCTGTTTTAAGTTACTAAGTACTTTAACCACTGCCACCACCTCTGCCCATTACTCTGACCCTGTCTGGACACTGCTTTTTGTTGGTCAAGACCATAATGTCTCTTCCCTTTTACAGCCTGGGTCCAAGCCTGGGCTCATGGTCCCTGCCCAGGGTCCTGGGTGCCCCTTCATCCCTGAATACATAAACTCCTCTTTGGCCAGGAAAACCAATGCCCCTTGATTGGCACTCCTGTCCCTCTCCCAGCCTGTCTCTTCCTGCCCACCTGGCTGGTGTGAGGAGTTTCAGACACAGGGGTACATACTCCTTGGATTTCTCCCTTGTTTCTATGGTAAGGTCAGAGGCTGCCACCAAACCAGAAGTCAGCATGGAGTGGCTTAGCCCCGCCTGTGCTAAGATCAGGGTTCCAAACCCCCAGAGCGTGGGGCAGAGGACATTGAGGGATGGGACTGTTTTATTTCCTGAATCCTTTGGAATGAGTCTCTGCACAGAGGCAAGACTGGGACCACTCTCTGGGGTTTGTGAGGGATCTGTGGTGTCCTCTTGCCAGGGCTGTCTCCTAAGTCAAACCCTGATCTGACATCCTAAGGTAACCTGTTTACTACATCAGAAGGCTTCAGGTCTTAGCAAGATGTTCAGGGCAGGCTGTGGCTCCAAGTTATCTCATCCCAACACGAGGTGCACTTCAGGGAGAACACTGACATTAAAGATGTATCACTCTGGATTAAGTTTAGGCATTATCAGTCTTGAAGCATTCATGGGTCAACACACAGTGCTAATTTTCTATTATTGTCGTCTCCAAAAAAAGTGGTTTATCGGCTCCTCAGTTCCTTTCCACGTCAGGAACGCGAAAAGAAGGAGAAATTTTTAAGAGGAAACTAATGGAAACCTGGATCCCAGGACCCCAGACCTGGGAGGACCCTTGAAGGTCAAGTGTTTCCATCTTCCACTGTGGTTGACCTGCTGAGTATGTGATTGTACCAGTCTGTCCTGGAATAAATCACTGATGGTAGACTCACTGCCAATCAACTGAAGCCACCCATGCCATCTTTGCACACTCAGGTGGACACATCCTCCTTGTAGTGAGTTGATGTCCTTTTCTCTGTAGCTTCCCCATGTTGTACAACATGACTTCTTGGGACCTCATGGACTCTTGTCCTTCATATTCTTTCCCTCAACACATTTGTACAAAATGCTTGTTATGTGCTGGGCAAGATGTGGGATTTTTAGAGAGTAACAAGACTTAGGCATGGCACCAGCAGCAGAAACGAAGCCCCAATATTTGAGGAGGGCCATCAACCATCCTCACAGTTTCTCTTCTCTAATGGGACAATCCTGAGCCTTTCAGGGTCTTTACTGGACTTCTTTTTTTTTTAGAGTTCCTTCGAAGAGGATCTCACTGTGATTGTTCTTTTCAAGACTCACCCCTGCCAGAAGCTCTCCCTATTGGCCCTCGAGTCCCCCAGAACTGAAAGAGAGCTTCCTAGGAGCTCTGTCTGGCACAGAACAATGGACCCCCTGCTTCTTCATGCCAGATGCTCTGTTCTTGCCCACCAGTAAAGACTGTAGGAATATCTCAGGCAGTCACAAAAGTCTTGCTGTGCCTCAGTTTCCTCTTCTATAAAATGGAAATAATAACTCATCATGATGCTTGAAGATACAATGAGTTGACACGTGTGATGTGTGTCATATGACACTAGCAAATACTCAATAAATGTCAATATTCTTCTTCTTTTTGTTTTATTAATGTTATTATTGTTATCATCATCATCATCCTACTAGCCATGCCTTTGAAGGTGATGGAAAATGAAACCTGTGTGTTTTCTCTTGGTGTTCACATTTTTCTTCTCCATCTTATTTTGGGCAGAAGTAGAGATGGCCTTTCTGACCATCTTGCCTTTCTGACCCTAAGAAATTTATCTTATTAGAGCTGGTTCCTCATCTGTCTGTTGATATGATAGAAACAGCTATTCATTATTGAGCACTACACCTGTGGCACAAATGTCACTCCAATCCTTACAACAATGCTGGGAGGTAATTGCTGTTATCTCCATTTTACAGACTAGGCAATTGGGGCTTCAAGAGATTTAAGTGCTTCAAGGCCATGTAGCTGGTAAAAACCAGAGCCCAGGATGAAAAACCAGATCAGGATGTTACTGTTCTTCTTACTGCTCTTGATTGCAAGAGTGGATTCCTGTCAGCAGCACATGCCCCTTACACCCTAGCTATAAGTAACCCGCAAATGGTCAAAAAGCCTCCTGTACCCTTGTTCAGGCCACTGTTCAGTTACTGCCCACACTCCGAACACCCAGAGCTCCAGATACAATCTGGTAAGGACAAGCCTGAACAGGCTGTGGAGAGGGCCTTGGAGGGTGGGAGTCGTTGAGTACATAGAACCCATAGAGGAGCTGAGGTTGGAACTCAGGAACTGAAGCAACACCGAAGCCAGATTCCTTGGGCACAGTAGAAACCCCCACCAGCTGTGTGACTTCTGGATTTGTTCCTTATCTGTAAAATGGGGATTAAAATGGACTGGGGTTGTGAGGGTGAGCTGAGATAAATTTTATGAAGTTTTTGGCACAGAGCTCAATCAATGCTGACAGCTGTTGTTACATTATATTATTATTATTCCCTAAGCATGATCAGTGACTGCTTCTCCTTTACCAAAGGTTAAGGTATGCATTGGCAGCCTGAGAGAGATTAGGGCCTTGGGAGCAAAATCCCTCTCAGCTTCTTGTCCCACCCGTTCCCTCTGCTCACTTAGCCCCTGGCATCAGCTCTGGTCCCCTATGCCTCACTTCCTGAGCATGAGCACCTGAGAAATGCCGCACGGTTGCCAAGAAACCACCTTCCCCATCTATTTTAAAACCTTGGTAAGCTTTCTGTTTAATGTTTTAAAAGGTTATGTTCTAAAGAGGGACATGGTTAAGTAAATTACAGCACATCAACTTGATGGGATATTAAGTAGCCATTAAAGTGATAATTATGAAGACTGTGTAGCAACATGGAAAATGCTTATGGATTAATAGGAAATGAAAAAAAAAACAGGATAAAAAATTGGATTACACAGTAATTGCCACTAGTCAAAACCACATACTTAGGAACAAACAAAGGGAAATAGCAGCATTTCTTTCACTCCTTTTATTGTTGTTCTATTGTTTTTATGAAAAATAAATAACAGTGGGTGCCATTGAAATCATGATTTTATAAATCAAAAAAAAAAAAAAAAAAAAGTAGAGGAACTCTATTATCCATGTGGCCTGTAAAAGCAGAAGCTGTGTTTAAAGGAAACTCCTGGGCTGTGGGTAATGGGTCACTTGCTGCTGTATTTACATTGCGTGTTAATGACTGGTGGGAAATGCGGGGAGATTTCCTTTTTCAAGTAGAGCAGACAATTATCCTCCCACTCCTCAGTTATTGATGGTATTAAGGAGGGGACCTGCACTCAAAGCAAAGTTGCTTGAATCTAATATTTCTTTTGGCTTCTGTGTGGGGGAGGGAGGCAGGAGGGTGAGTTAAAGAGAGACAGAAAAAGGGCTTCATCTTTTTCTTCCCTCTTGCCTAATGGCTAGAGGGAGACAAGAAGCAGGGACCTGTGCTCCTACCCACCCCAGAGAAGAAAGACCCAAAACGCCTGGGCCTGAGACTGGGGGCCGGATGTCAATCTAAAGCACATAGGGCAGTAGAGGGTTGGAGTTTCTCTAGTGACCTTTAAGGGGAAACAGACGTTTGGAACTATCTTCTTCCTTCCTTTCTTCCTTCCTTCCATTGCCTGCCTCCTCTGTTCTTCCTATTCTTCATCTCTCTTTCTCTCTTTTTTTCATTTAACAGTTTACTGAGCTTCTACTCAGTGTAGTTACTATACTCATTACCCAATTTAGAGAGGCAAAAAGACAGTTTCTGCCTTCCAGAAGTCTAACCTGCAAGACAAATCTGAACATGCAGTCTTGACAGGTCAGCATATAAATAATTCAATGTGACCAAAAAAGTAATTTATCATACTCAGAAGAATCAGCAAAGTTTCCCCAGTAGGTAGCCCAGGAGTTGAATAGGAAGGGAAGGGGAGGAGATTCAACTGGAGAAGAGGGAGGTCCAGGCAGAGGGAACAGCATGAACAAAGACATGGAGATGGGTGGAGACGGGGAGGATGGGGCTCACACCACTTTGGGCTGGGCACATCTACCCCTGGGTCCTATGTCCCACCAGGAGATCAACAGTCCTCATGCCCCCTTGACATTACTCTCATGGGTTGCCCTGACTTGACCCCACAACGAATCTTAGGACCCCATCCAGTAATTTATCAGAGTCATTGTGAATCCATTTGATATTTTCCTAGGATCGAGAGTTGGGAGAAGCTTCAAGGAGCACCCAGCTCCCTGATCATGCCAGCCACCCAGGGAGTAGTTCAAAGGACTTTGCTGGTCAAGTTCATTACCCTCATTTCACAGGTAAGGGAAT
The DNA here is from genome assembly GCF_000164805.1 of Carlito syrichta. Taxonomy (NCBI): domain Eukaryota; kingdom Metazoa; phylum Chordata; class Mammalia; order Primates; family Tarsiidae; genus Carlito; species Carlito syrichta. The sequence continues at coordinate 51,277 of NW_007256866.1, forward strand.
TGTAGCCCAGAGAGGAGAAACTAGTGACTTATTCAAAGGCACTGATCAAATTTCTGTCCTGAACTCAGTTTTTTCTCTGGCTCCAAAGCCAGTGCTCTTTGCAGCACTTGAGGTCTCTTTCCAGGGGAGGCTAGTCTAGCCTCTTTCCACTCCCATGATCCAGCTCTATTCTTACCTCTCCTCAACTTCATGGGTGTGCAAATACTTTTAAAAGATGTAGTGAACCAGCCCTCCTTCCCACTCACGGGCTTCATAGTTGTATCCCTCCACAACTTTTGTCTTTCTAGGCAGTGTGATTAGGACAATGCCTGATCCCCTCAGTCTGCTGGGACAACACCTCTGGGTCTCAAGGTCACATGATTGGTCCCTTCTGCACCTTCTCCAGCGCCTTTCTCTTCCCTGAGAACCTGGGTCTGAATGAGACATTCTGGCTAGAGTAAGGAAAAGTGGTAAACTTGGAGAAGAATCCATGGCTCCAGTCCTCCTTTCACGAACAAGCTCAGACGTAAGCTAGAACAAACACTTCCTGACTCTGGTCTCATCCTCTTCATCTGGCAATGGTGGCTCACTAGATAGGTTTGAATTCAAGGACCTCCAGCCTTTCTAGGCCTGACAGCCAATGGGGCCAAGTTTCTGCAAGTCTGCAAGTAAAGGGACAGGGGCCAGTTATTCAGATGACCTTGACTTCTTCAGTCTTGACCTGCATGCTTGGAACCTAGGGCATGATGTAGACCAGAACTTGAGTGTGGCAACAGAATGAGCTAGGAGGCAAATAGACCATCCTTAACTACAAAGAGCTTCTGGGCCATTTGCCACTTGTTTTTCTGTTTTTCCACCTATCAATCTGTTCACTTGCTTTGGCATTTATGTGGTTTCAGAAGGCTATTACCTTGTCAACACTGTTCTACGGCATTGACATGATCTCTTAATTACACAGTTACTTTGTTGTATACTGTAGACCTAGTAATAAAACATTTGAAGTGTTCAAGCACAGACAAGATTTTTAAAAATATGAGTTGAGTCAAACCGTCTTGTAAAATTCACTAGTAAGTGTGACAGCCAGAAGACACCTCCATTCCCTTTTCTACTGAAAGGAGGGAAAGACTTTTCCTCTCCACAAGGGCCCATTGTTGGTTACCCAGTTTGTTACTAGAAGGAGTTTTGCAGACAGGAAAGCCTAAGCCAGATCACACAGCAACTGAGAACAGAGTTGGGGCTAAATCTCAGGCTTATTGATTCCAAGGTCACGGTGTTTGTTGTTTTTCATGAGTGGGTTATGCAACTCCCTTTGCCCCATTTCACGCTCAGGTCAGTCAACCAACACTAAGCTAGGGAGTCAATTCTCAAGTCATTAGCTTACTCTAACAAGAGAGTCCTACTTCTTATTGATACTTAGTGATTTAAGGACCTTGATAAAGCCCCACTGGGCTAACTCTCTCCTCTGTGTTAAGAAATTTTGTATCCAAGAGGCTCCTATTGATTAAGAAGCGAATGACCAATTGGCACATGAAATCATTTGTGATATTGGCAATAGCTAGTTCATTAACCAGGGAATTAAGCCTAAGGGAATGGCACACAGGACAGATGAGGGTGCTTGAGGGAGAAGGAGAAGGAAAACACATGGAATGGGTGAGCTGGAAGAGGCAGGCTGATTTAGAGCACAGATAGGGAATTTTTGGAGCTGAGAGCAGCCTGAGAATAGTCTGAAGGACTCCCCAAAGGAATAGGGTCTTTGATGAAATTCGCTTGCTTCCCGTTATATATGATCCAAGTCTAAACTGGGCACGGCAGTCACTTGGCACAACTCCCCCGCAGTGGGAGCCTCCCAGATCGATTACTTTCTCTATCTGAGCTTGGAGACAGCCCAGGAATCCTTAACTAAATCTCCACAGTTTGAACAGAAGAGGAAAGTTATTTACCATCTGTTGCATGTTGAATTGTGTTCCCCTAAATATATAATGAAGTCCCAACCCCCGGTACCTGAATATGCAACCTTACTTGGAAATAGAGTCTTTGTAGATGTGATCAACCGAACATGAAATCATACTGTGTGGGCCCTAAATCTAATAACTGGTGTCCTTATAAGAGGAGGGAAATTTCAACACATAAGGAGATTTCCGCCTGATGACAGACGCAGAGATAGAAGTGATGTCTCTGCAAGCCAAAGAATGCCAAAGCCTACTGGCAACCACCAAGATCTAGAACAAAACAAGAAAGGATCTTTCCTTAGAATCTTCAGAGAGGGCATGGCTCTGAAAACACCTTGATTAGACTTTTGGCCACCAGAGGTATGAGACAATTAATTTATGTTGCCTAAAGCCATCTAGTGTGGTTCTTGGCTACAGCAGCCCCCAGAAGCTAACACACCATCCCCCTTGGGTCTACAGTTCTGTTTGACCTTCTCTCCCACAAAAGGCCTCTGTGTTTCTGATCCTCTTGCCTTTTTTCCAGCTTCTTTTTCTCACGCTTGTGTGGTATCATCTTCCTGCCTCCATGTCCTCCTTCCATTCCCACCCAAGGTCTTCTTGCACACCCAGCTACAGCCTAGATTGCCCTCCTCTACCATGTCTTCCATGATCCTGCCCAAAATGCATTTGTTCTTTTTTCTGAACTGCTGCAGTGTTCTTGTTGCTTGTTTCTCAATTTAACTTCCACAGCAGACGGGGGTCCCAAGAAGGGGAAGGCGAGCGAGAACACAGGAGAAGACATCTCTGCAGGCTTCAGAATACTGCCTTCGTTCAGCTTGGCAATGACTGGGGGTGTGAGTGGGCAGTGGGGGAGGACACACCACTCCCTCAAAGCATGAAGTTATGTCTTCAGATAAAGGCCTTAAAATATCACAATAATATTTTAAGAGCAGAGGTTGTCTATCATCTCCTTTTCCTCAGTTCAAGGTGTTTCTAAGTGAACCAATAATCAAGAGCAGTTGGGTCTACCTTTGAGCCCAGTAGTTCCTGTTGTTTGGCATTTTCCGGTTGGATTTGGTCAGGAGAAGATAATTGCTCCACAGCCGGGATCCTCAGATCGAAACCTTCCCAACCTCAGGGTCTGCCTGGTGACAATTTTCTCTGCACATCCTTGAACATATACAAAGGTGCGGAAAGGATCAGGAAGATGCATGGGGGCACACGTACACATTGCACACGTGTGTGTGAGCATATATGCACACACACACACACACACACACACACACACACACACACGCACGCACGCACACACCCTGGCCTGTGCTCTAAACATTTTGTTGACTCATCCTGTTCAGAGCATACTGCGCCTTCTCTCAAGCCTCACACTGCACAGGCTATTCTCTCTGTCTGTGATGTCCTTCACTAACCACAATTTTACACCTCCCTTAAGTCTCAGTTCAAATGATGTCTTCTCTATCAAATTTTCCCAGGGCCCCTCAGACTTAACGAATTACCCCCTCCTTTCTGCTCCAGGGCTCTGCTGTTGCACCCATCACACTTTGGCATGATGTCTTACAGCCTTGGGGACCACCCTGTGGCCCTTCCACAGAGCTGGGACAGGGCTCAGAATGGAGTCGGGGTTAAATCCATCTATGTTGAATAAATGAGTGCATGATGCATGCATATGTGACATATAAAGCAGATCATACTTATTTATATAATAGGCACAAAATCCAAAAGATAAAGTAGAATGTATGGTACCAGGTGTCCCATCCATCCCAGTCCTCTAACCATCCAGTTCCTCTCTCTGGACTCAGTTATCTCAGTCCTGTTTTGTGTGTTTTCTTCCAGAGGGTATTTGCTAATATGAAGCATGAGTATTCCTTCTACCCCTTTTAAACAAATTATAGCATTTTGGTTTTTTACACTTCACTTTTTAATATGCTTTGTAGATTCTTCAATATCAGTCCATTGAGAACTGTTTTGTTTTTTTATTAGTTGCATAATATTCCACTATAAGGATGTACCAAGATTATCTAACTAGTCTTCTAGGACATTTTCTCATCATTTGGTAGTCCTTTGCTGGCATGGATAACCTAGTGTACTTGACAACGATGCTTAATTTTAAAAATTATTTTCAAAAGGTGAGATTTCAGACTTAGGTAAGGTAGACAGAGTGGCTTTTCTGGCACTGTGGTAGCAATTGCTGCCACAGTTCATTCTACACTTGTTTCAACTCCTGTCTAGTGTGCTGAGTCTGAAGAGCTAGAAATACATTTTCCCAGGCATCCTTGCAGAGCATGATTTAGGAATCACCAAGCTGCTGCACTAGGGTGGGATTTGGATTTGGAACTAAATCACCGAGCAGACAGGTAGAGTGTATATATTCATTTTGCCAGTGGGCGACATGGCTGAAGTGCCAGTTCTGTTGCTAACAGCTGTTGGTGGCAGATGTCAGATGCCGAAGCTTCCTGATTGAGGGCAGAGCAGCAGCTTCTTAGGTGGCCCAATTCTGTGGGGTAGTTTTGGGAGATGATACTGGAAGTTCAGTTTAGTGTCCAAATCCCAGAACTGTGGTCCACATATCAGGAGTAGAGTCCCAGGCCCCAGCCCAGTCCTAACGAATCAGCTGCATTTTAGAAGTCCCCCAGGAGGTTCACATACACTGTCAAGATTGAGAAGTACTGGCCTAGACTACAGTGGTACTCAGCCAAGGCTTTTATCAGAATCAGCTGGGATGTTTTGATCACTCCAGATGATCTCTGAGGGTAGGGCCTGGGCAAGGGCATGTTTAAAACTCCCCAGGTGGTTTCTTTCTTTTCTTTTTTTAAAATTTAATTTTGTTTTTTTACTTTGTTTTTATTTTAAAGATGTGGGGTACAATTCAGGATTACGTATTCAAGTGGTCATGATATAGGTAAAGTTTGGGCCTCTCTTTGGTCCCCACTTTGACCAATTTGAGATCAGGTCTCTTATTGATGTTGTGTCCCCCGCCACCAACCCTGGCAGTATCCTGCTACTGCCAATGCCTTTCCTATAGTATTATGGTAAATGTTCAGGGTTTCATTTATGAGTGAGAATATGTGGTACTCTGTTCTGTGTTTCTGTGATAGATCACTGAGTATAATAGACTATAAATTCATCCAAGTTGCTATGAAGTTCATATGTTTGTCCTTCTTTATGGCTGCATAATATTCCATTGTATATATGTACCACATTTTAAAAAATCCAGTCCAGCTTTGATGGGCAACATGGTTGGTTCCATGTTTTTGCTATTGTGAATAGAGCTGCAACAAACCTGCGTGTGCAGGTATCTTTTTGGTAGAATGACTTGAGTTCTTCCAGGTATATTCCCAATAGGGGGATTGCTGGGTCATATGGAAGGTCAATTTCTAGTTCTTTCAAAAATCGCCACACTGTCCTCCAAAGAGGTTGCACTAGTTTGTATTCCCACCAGCAGTGTAGAAGCATTCCTTTTTCTCTGCAGAAGCATTCCTTTTTCTCTGCATCCTTGCCAGCATTTGTTGTTTGTTTTATTAATGATGGCCATTTTTACTAGGGTTAGGTGGTATCTCAATGTGGTTTTGATTTGCATTGCTCTGGTGATTAGTGAGGCTGAACACTTTTTCATGTGTCTGTTGGCTGCCTGTATATCTTCTTTTGAGAAGTGTCTATTCATGTCTTTTGCCCACTTTTTAATGGGGCTCTTTGTTTTTTTTTCCTTTTGGCATGTGTGAGTTCCTTGTAGATCCTGGATGTTAAGTCTTTGTCAGATCTACAGTTGGCAAATCTTTTTTCCCATTCTGTGGACTGTCTCCCTACTCTCTTGATGGTTTCTTTTGCTTTGAAGAAGATTTTCAGTTTGATGAGGTCCCACTTGTCTTATGGCACTTGGGGTTTGATCGGGAATTAGTTGCCAGTTCCAATTTTCATAAGGGTATCTCCTGCATTTTCTATGGTTCTTATAGTTTGAGGCTTTGCATTTAGGTCTTTGATCGATTTAGAGTTGATTTTTGTGTACAGTGATAGGTAGAGGTCCTGTTTCAATCTTCTGCTTGTGGTCAGCTAGTTTTCCCAGCACCATTTACTGAATAGGTTCTCCTCTCCCCAGTGGTTGTTGGTGGAGGCTTTGTTGAAGATCAGTTGGTTGAGAAATTGAGGTTTTACTTCTGGAATCTCTATCCTGTTCCATTGGCCCATATACCTATTCTTGTACAAGGCTCTTCTGTACTTGTACTAGGCTGTTTTGATTATTGTAGCCTTATAGTGAAGTTTAAAGTCTGGAAGTGTGATACCTCCTGTTTTGTTTCTTATGCTGAGGATTGTTTTGGCTATCCGTGGTTGTTTATATTTCCATATAAATTTCTGTATTGTCATTTCCAGGTCTGAGAAGAATGATGTTGGTGATTTAATGGGTATAGCATTGAATCTGTAGATTACCTTGGGTAGGATGGACATCTTAACAATGTTGATTCTTCCTATCCATGAACATGGAATATTTTTCCATTTGTTTGTGTCTTCTTTGATTTCTTTGATCAGCGTTTTGTCATTTTCGTTGTAAAGATCTTTCACTTCTCTGGTTAGGAAGATGCTGAGGTATTTCATTTTTCTGTGGCTATTGAAAATGGGAATGTGCTTTTTATTTGGTTCTCTGCCTTCTTGTCATTGCTATGTAAGAATGCAACTGTCTTTTGCACACTTATTTTGAATCCTGAGACTTTGCCAAAGTCCTTTATCAGTGAAAGCAGGTTTTTGACAGATTCTCTCAGGTTTTCGAGGTATAGGATCATATTGTCAGCAAAGAGACATAATTTAACGTCCTCTTTTCCTGTTTGGATACCCTTGATTTCCTTCTCTCGTGTAATTGCTCTAGCTAGGACTTCCAGCACAATGTTGAATGAGAGGGATGAGAGTGGGCACCCTTGTCTTGCTTTGGTTTTCAGGGGAAATATTTCTAGTTTCTGTTTAGCAATATGCTGCCTGTAGCTTTATCTTAGATGGCACTTACTATTTTGAGGTATGTTCCTTCTATGCCTAGGTGTTTGAGGGTTTTTATCAAGAAGAGATGTTGGATTTTATCAAAAGCTTTTTCTGTATCTAATGATATAATCATGTGGTTCTTGTTTTTACATCTATTGATGTATTTAATTACATTTATGGTCTTGCGGATGTTGAACCGGTCCTGAATCCTGGGATAAAGCCTACTTGGTCATGGTGGGTGATTTTAAAGATGTATTATTGAATCCAATTTGCTAGAATCTTGTTGAGAATTTTTACATCTATGCTCATTACGGATATTAGCCTGTAGTTCTCTTTTTTTGTTTGGGTGTCAGTGTGATGCTAGTTTTGTAAAATGATTTGGGGAGAATTCTGTCTTTCTCAATTGCCTGGAATACTTTCAATAAGATTAGTATCATCTCCTCCTTGTACATTTTGTAGAATTCTGCTGGAAAGTCATCTGGTGTGGGACTTTTTTTTGTAGGTAGCTTTCTTATGACAGAGTCAATTGCCTGGGTTGATATTGATCCATTTAGTGTCTCAGTGTCTTCTCGTTTCAACCTTGGGAGGTTATGTGATGTCAGAAAGTCCTCCATTTCATGCAGGTTATCAAATTTGTTTCCATATAGGGGTACATTGTAATCTCTGATAATCTTTTGTATTTCTTTGAGGTCAATTGTGATTTGATCTTTTGCATTTCTGATTGTTTTTATTTGGGCTTTTTCTCTCTTTTTATTGGCTATTCTGACTAAGGGTCCATCAATCTTGTTTATTCTTTCAAAAAGCGAGCTTTTTGTTTTGTTGAATTTTTCCTATAATATTTTTGTCTTCTACGTCCTGCATTTGGGCTTTTTTTTTTCCTTTTTTTTTTTTTGTGGTGAGCTGGATTCTTCTGCTAAAGTTAGGATTTTGGTGGTCTTGTCTTTCCACCTCCCTTAGGTGTTTTGATATGCTCTTAAATTGTTACTTTCTTGATGTGTGTTCATACAGATATAAATTCCCTCTTAGAACTGATTTCATGGCATCCCAGAGATTTTGGTAGAATGTTTTTTCATTTTTATGTGTTTCCAATAATCTTTTAATTTCTGTTTTGATTTCTGTGTTGACCCAGTAGTCGTTCAGCTTTATGTTGTTTAGTGTCCATGTCTTTGTGGGATTTGGAGAAATTTTGTTGGTATTTATTTTTATTCCACTGTGGTCTGAGAAGGTACATGGCAGTATTTTGATCTCATGAAATTTGTTTATGCTTGACTTATACCTTAGGAAGTGATCAATCTTGGAATATATTCTACATGGTGATGAGTAGAATGTATATTCTGTGATTGCTAGGTGGAGTATTCTGTAGGTATCTATTAAGTCCATTTGGTCGAGAGTCAAGTTGAGGTTCTAGATCTCTTTGTTGATTTTTTTGCCTCAATGATCTATCTGGGGTTGGTAGAGGATGGAAAATGAGTTTCCAGGAGAATGGATCACAAAAAAGGCAAGAATCATGATCTTAATACCAGACAAAACAATCTTTAAGCTATCAAAAATTTTAAAAGATCCCCAGCTATATAGTGTTATAGTCAATATCTTTTTTTTAGTTTGCCTAGTAGTTGTTTTATAAACACCAGTGCTCCTGTGTCAGTTGCATATGTGTTTAGGATGAGTATTTCTTGTTGATAAGTTGAAACTTTTATCATTATGCAGTGTCCTTCCATATCTTTTAAATTTTTTGATAGCTTAAAGATTGTTTTGTCTGGTATTAAGATCATGATTCTTGCCTTGTTTGTGATCCATTCACCTGGAAACTCATTTTCCATCCTCTAACATTGAGTCTGTGTACAACCCTTGCGATGAGATGAGTTTCCTGGATGTAGCAAATTATTGGGTCATAGTTTTTTTTTATCCAGCTTGCTATTCTGTGTCTTTTCAGTGGTGCATTTAGTCCATTCATATTCAGACTGATTATTGAAATGTGATTGTTTATCCTCATCATGAGGCTCTTATAAAGTTTTTTCTTTGTTTTCTTTTAGCTTTTGGGTTGATGTATGTGTGTGTTTTCAAGTTTGCAGTCTCAATGTATTCTCTGTTGATTTTGTGTTCTGCTATTCTTTTGAGAAGTGTGTAGTCATTCTTTTTTTTTCTTCTTCTTTCTTTTTTCTGTACTTAATACCTTTTAAAGCATCTCCTGTAAAGCTGGTCTGGAAGTTGTATAATCTCTTAGGGATTGGTTGTGGGAAGGATTTTAATTCTTCATTGCTGAGAAAGCTGAGCTTAGCTGGGTGGGAAATTCTTGATTGAAATTGTTTATCTTTGAGGATTTGAATATTGGACAACAGTCCCTTCTAGTTTGTAGTGTTTCTGTCAATAGGTCTGCTGCTATTCTGATTGGTTTTCCCTAGTAGGTAGTCTGACCTTCCTCTCTTGCTGCCTTTAGTATTTTTTCTTTTGTGCCTACTTTGTGTAGGTGAATTACTATGTGTCTAGAGGTTGATCATCTCATGTGAAGTCTTGCAGGGGTTCTCTGTATCTCTTGTGTTTGGATGGTCACATCCCTGGTAGGATGGGGAAAGTTTTCTTGGATAATCTCCTAGAATACTTGCTCCAGGGTGTTCTCAATTTTCCTTTCTTCTTCTGGGATACCAGTCGGGCATAGGTTCAGCTTCTTGATATAATTGCACATCTCTTGGAGGCTTTGTTCTTTCTTTCTGAGTTTTCTTTCTATGTTTTTTACAGATCAGGTTAATTCCATGTTTTGGGTCTTCAAATTCTGAGATTCTTTCTTCTTCTTGATTAATTCTGCTTTCCATGCTTGCCATCTTGTTATTTATTTCCTCAGTGAAATTTTTTATGGCCAAAATCTCTGTTACAAGATCTTTCAGTGTTGCATCTTGTCTTTCTTGAATCTTACTCACTGATTCCATCCATTCCCTATTCCCTGTTGTATTCTCAGCCAGTCATTGTTGGTTTCCATTGTTTGGGTTCTGAGGTCTAATTTTTCAGGCATTTTCTCTTTGTAACACTGGAAATTACCTGGGTTCCTTCACTAATTTTTCCTCATTTGTGACAGATCTTTCTTTTCTCTTTAGTTCTGTTATTCAGTGGCAGTGGTAGAGGCTTTCACTTCTGATGCTTGCTCAGCCCTCTATTCTTCCCTGATCAGGGCTCTGAATTTGTTCTATTTTGAAATAGGACTGTGGGTGGGAGGTTTGCTGTCTCTTGTAGTTTTGAGAGTCAAATAAAGTGGAGAATGGGGAGTTAGGATTCAGAAACTACTTGCAATCCCAATGTTCACTGATTGTGGTATGGGTTCCGAGACCCACTTCCCACAACCACTATATATGATGATGCAATGGGTACATGTGTGTACCCTCTGAGTCCAAGATATAGTAACAGCAATGGAGAGAACAGAGAAAAGTAGAATGAAATGAGATGGACAAAAATTTAAAAAAATAAAAATAAAAACACAAAACAACAAGAGCAGAAACCAAAGCAAAAAGCAATTAAACACACACATACCCCAAAACAAACTGAAATAACAATAAAGCAAAACACAATAAAAAGCAACAACCACAACAACAAACACCAGGAAAAACAAACACACACACATGCCCAATCCAAAATGAAAGGAGAAGAAAAAGAGAAAAAGAAAAAAAGAAAAGAGATGGAAAAAAAGAGGAATTCAAATCGAACCCTCACACATATATTCACACATACATTGAACTAAATATAGAACAAAAAAGCAAAAACAAACAAATAAAAAACCAGAAAGATGAATACTCAATCCTTCATGTACATACATAAATGAAAAATAAAAAATGAAAGAAGAGAGAAAAAAGCAGGGTGAGGGATGCAGATCGAACCCTCACATATGCATTTGTGCACAAAGGAAAAATATTAAAGAATTAACAAACAAATAAAAACTGCCCTCTTGTGGCAGGTTCTGTATTGTTCCTTTCAGTTATCCCTCTGTTGTCTCCTGACAGCAGAGCTTTGATCTCATTCACAATCCCTGGTGTCCAACCCAGGGAAGGAGGAGGGGGCAGCGGGGGTGGGTGGGGCTTCAGTCCTCTCCTCCCACTTTAGTATGGTCAGGGTCACCTCCAGTGGAGAGGTGCAGAATTGTTTCTTCCCCAGGTATTGGTGTGTGTTGTCCCAGTCAGTCTTATCCTGGAGTGGAGTCCTCCTATTGTGGGTGACTCTAGTCTCCACCTGGGTTCAGCCCTCTCAGTAGTGCCCCAGCCATGTGGGTCTGATGTTCAGAGGATTACTGGGGGAGGGGAGATGTTGGTCAGCCCTGTACTTGCCACTGTTCTCTTTGGAGGTCTTCTTTGTCCATTTCTGGCCACACCCTTTGTCTCATGGCTAAATCAGGGTAAGTGGTGGGGCACCTGAAACTCAACCCTCATTCTGTCCCTCTGGAGTTTGTGATTTTGGGATATTCCCTCTGGGTCACGATCAACCCCTGAGTAGTTAATCCGCCAGTCACAGAAATTGGATCAGGTCTGTTGCTCAATGGTGAGCAAGCTGGAGCACTTTCCTGCCCAGTTTTCAGGATGGTGACAGGGTGCTTCTTTTATCTTCTCCATTGGTACTCTGCCTCTGGCTCCCTCACTGTGTTCCCTCTGCAGCCTTTGCTGCCAGAGTCTGGCCAGGTGCTGCAGTGGTGAGGCAGTGCCTGGAGCTGGTAGTCTCTCCTGGTAGCTTCTTCCTGGGAAGGGCTTTGCTGATTTTTAAAAAGATGATGCTTGACTTCTTTGCCCTGGGAAGCCCTAGGGACCAAGAGGAGTGGCTGTGGCACCAGCCGCATAACCAGGAGAGCCCTGGCCACTTGTTCCCGAGTTCCTACTTAGTTAGTCACTCATACACCCACTTACTTACTGACACATGCAAAATTTTCCATAATTTCACTCACTCACACTGGGACTTACTTAGTCTGACTGGCTCCACCACCATCTTCCCATTGTGATTTCAATATGTAGCCAAGGTGGAGACCCATTGGCCTATTCAGTAATAATTCTGAATTTTGATGATGCATTAGAATGATCTGGAGCTTTAAAAATTACTAATAAATACTGATTTAATTGGTCGAAATGAGGCTTAGACATGAGCATTTATTTATTTTAAAGTGTTGGCAATTCTAATATGCAGTAAGGGTTGGAACTGCTAGTCTAGATGTGTTTCTTCAGCCTTCTCTACTATATATAGTGCCACTAGAGTGGATTTTGTGGTCTGCAATTAAGAACTATGACCAATATGCCTCTTCGTCTTACACGAGAAGTTACCTATTTCAGCTGCATTGGAACTTGGACTGGTCTATGTCAGCTTAACTATCTTGGAATCCAGAATACAAAGTATTTAATTTAAAAGGACTTTTGAGAAAACTCATTGAGAGGAAGTGACCAGGAAACTAATTACTAGTGAACTGGTAAGAAGGATGGGTCAGAAAGGAAGCAGGCAGAGCCAGAAACATGGTGAGCTGTGTCTAAAGATCAAGAAGCATGAGGGTAGATGGGGTGCTGGTGGAAGGGAAGAGGGAATTACTTAACTAAACCCAACCAGCTACACAGTTAAGCAGATGTAAGCTTCATATGTCTGTTGGGTAGGTTCCTGGTTGTGCAGTGACCTCTGGGAGGAGATATCAAGGAGTTTTGGGCTTGGAGAAAGGGCTAATCTGTAGAGGAGCAGAAATTTTGTCCTTTGCCATGATGGCCCTCTTTCCAGTTCTGGTGTTTTCTTCTTCCTGACCTGTAGTTCAGGCCCTGGTGTCTTCCTCTGCTCTAGTCTCTAAATAATAGCTAGTGTCTTCTTCTCCCCCACATTTAAACTTGTCTTCACAGTGCCCCTGCTGTCAGGGAGGTTAGCTAGCAGCTGCCTGCCTGGTCAAGTTCCAGCCCTGTTGTTGACTCTGGGATTTGCAACAGTAGCTCACAGGAAGCAATTGCAGCACAATATGAAAAGCGATTTAACAAAGGTACATGATGTGTATGGCTTTGAGATATCAGTAATGGTGGTTCACAAAGAAGGTGAACAATCAGGTGTGTATATTATAGAGGACATCCGTAAAGGGTGAGAAAGGAGCATGAGAAACAAGTGTAAGCAGAGGGTGTGGCAGACCCAGGGAAGCACGAAGGCAGGAAGGGTTTGTACCTTTCTCGCTGCTGATCCTGGTAGCTAGCTCAGCTCTCACATGCAGAGGGGTTTATGTGGATGTGGGTGATGAATAAATGAAGTAAAGTTGATATAATGGTTAGAAACCTAGCAGCTTCAAATAATCAAAATACTCTGAAACCTCAAACAGAAAAGGAATATAATACTCACTTAACAAAAAGATAGCAGGTGGTAAGATTCTGCCTCTACTTCTTTGTGGCAGTCCAGGCCACACATTCTGATACAGTGATATCCAGAGGCAGAGATGGGGCTGTCTTTAATGAGGTCTTTGTCTTAAGTGCAAGAATACTTATAAGGGCCCCAGTGGAACTTCTCTCAGCTCTCAAGGGCCGTATCAATACCCCATGCCCACCTGTAAAAAAATCATGGCAAGAAGAATAAGATAGTCCTGTCACTAAGACTAATCCCTGGAGGTTGGATGTTGTAGCATCCACCATAGTGAGAAAGGCGGGAAATGACCCTGTAAAGAGATCTTTAAAAAAAAAAAAAGTTTAACTTCATCTTACTCTTCAAAAGAGTTTTCTGGCCGGGCTCGGTGGCTCAGTCTGTAATCCCAGCACTTTGGGAGGCCGAGGTGTGTGGATTGCTGGAGCCTGTGCGTTCAAGACCAGCCCAGGCAACTTGACAAAATATCGTCTCTACAATAAATAAAAAGTTAGCTGGGCATGATAGTGCACGCCTGTAGTTCCAGCTACTTGGAAGGCTTGAGGTGGAAGGATCACTGGAGCCCAGCAGGTCGATGCTGCAGTTGCTGTAAGTATGCCAACTGCACTCTAGCCTGGGCGACAGAGCGAGACTCCAACTCAAAAAAATAAAAAAATAAAAAAGAACGAGAGAGGGAGTTTTCTTTAGTTACTAATATTTAATTTCCATTGCTTTAGATTATCTTTTTAAAGCAGAGTTCCTAAATTTTTGTTAAAAATTGACCTTTCGACAAACATATGGACTTTGTAGCAACTTAGATGTATTTAGAGTCTATCATACTCTATCACAGAAACAAAGAAATGAGTACCACATGTTCTCACTCATAAGTGGATCCTGAACATTTACCATAATACTATAAGAAAGAGATTGGCAGTAGCGAGATACTGCCAGGGTGCGGGAAGGGGGACATAACATCAATAAGGGGACCCAATCTGAAACCTGACAGAGTGGGGACCAAAGGGAGGGCCACATTTTATTTATACAATGTCCACTTATGCAATGTCCTGAATTGTACCCCAGATCTTTAAAATAAAATAAAATTTAAAAATTCTCTTTAGAAAAAAAAATGGATCTTTCATAAAATCTTTAACAATTATTAAGTCACCATTAATATTTCAAGGAATATTTTGGGTAATAAATTATAAAGCTTTTATAAGTTATTTTCTGAAAATATAATAGATGAACTTGGTAAAAAAAAAAAAAAAGACACAAAGAGATTTACCATGAGAAGTAATTCCTCCCATCCTTGTCTTTCCTTTTACCTTTGCCATTTCCAGAGCACTACTAAAGATTTCTTTTCTACCCTTCCAGAAATATAACATGCATGTTTTAAAAATATACGTATATATTTACCACATAAATACTAAACAAACAGTATGCACTGTCCTTCACTTTGTCTTTGCTACTTGGATACCACTTTAAAATGAACATTCCTGGTGTTTATATTTTGCCTAAAATGGTAAACTATTAATTCTGAGTGAGTAAGAAATTAGGTTTGTACATTACACTTTTGAGAGAAACAATTTAAAAAAATATAAAGAATTGTAACTAAGCAGTTAATAGGTAAATTAAAATGTAATAATAAAATATTCAAATAATGCAAAAGAAGGCAAGAAAGCAGAAACAGAAGAACAACAGAGGATAATAAAAACCAATAAAATGGTAGACCTAAATTCAATAATGTTAGTTGAATTACATGAAATTACATTGAATGTAAATAAACTCACCAATTAAAAGACAGAGATTGGTATTATTCAACATTAAAAGAAAAAAATTCTGACACATGCTACAATATGGATACACCTTGAGAAAATAAGGCTAAGTGAAATCAGTCAGTCACAAAAAGACAAATACTATATAATTCCATTTGTATAAAGTATTTAGAATAGTGAAATTTAAAGAAGCAAAAAGTAGAATGGTGGTTGACAGGGGCTGGAGAAGGAGGAAATCAGTAAGATAATGTTTAATAGGTATACAGCTTCAGTTTTTCAAAATAAAAACATTCTGGAGATTAGTGTACAGCAATATCAAGGGTTAAATTAATATATTTAACACTACTGAACACTCAAAAATGGTTAGGATGGCTAACTTTATATTGTGTGTATTTTGTCACAGCTAAAAAAAGATAAGTGGTTATACTAATATCACAAAAAGCAGACTTTAGAACAAGAAAGTTACCAGAGAGAAGAGTAACATTACAGAATGAAAAAGGATTAATTCGCCATAAAGATATAACAATTCTAAACCTGTTTGCTCTTAACAACAGAACTTCAAAATACATAAAACAAAAATTGGTAGGACTAGAGAATGGATGGAATGGAAAATACATTATTATAGTTAGAGACTTCAGCATCTCAGTGATTGATACAAGTAGATATAAAATCAGCAAGAGAATAGAAGACCTAAACAAATCTAGCAACCAACTTGATCTAATGGATATTTTTAGAACACTTAATAGCAGAATACATATTCTTTTAAAAAGTGATATTTTGAGTACATAACATGTCCTCCCTACATTCCTTTCTTTTCTAGCTCTTCATCCATATAATTATTTCTCTTTTCCTCTCTCTCTTTCTCCTTTTTCCTCTCCATCTCCCTCTCATTTCTCACTTTTTAAAAACTCGTTTTTTCCCTCCAATCTCATTTCTTTTCCTCTTTCTTCCTTTAAAGGGTATATATTCTGTCTAGCACTAATTTCACAAAATTAGATGCTCCCTCTTCCTAATTTAAAAGCAAGTGAGTTGAATATTTCTTTTCTAAATAAAAAAATAGACAATTTTAATTGAAGTTGCTTTTTGAACAAGATGTTCAATTGATTTCTTTCTCTAGACTCTGGTCCTGAATAACTGCTATAAATTACTTTGGCAATTCATAGCAAGACTATTGAGATCTGTGGTTACTGGGGAAGCAATGCTTCCTGGAGGAAGTGGAATTTGAAGCTGGTTAAAGCTTGGATTGATGAAAACTGTGATCTAAGGGCAACTTTCTTTTAGTTTATCTCTCGTTATAAAGCATTGTAAATGATCCGGCTGTCTACCTGGCATCAAATGAAGGGAATATGCAAATATGGACACACCCCACATTCTCCATTGTGCCTGTTTCTCACAGCTGCTATAGTTTGGGAAGAATCTCTCCTTTCCTCTGAAGTGTCTTTCCCCCTCACTTTTCAGAGCTGCTCCTCTGTGATAACTGTAGGATTTTTCCTCTGGGACTCTCAATTTTGTCCTAATTGCATGCCATTGTCAGGTTTGCAATTAGTTTTGCCACTTTTCCTGAAGCTGCCAGCTCATTATTGGTTTGTCTCTGGATGCCCTGCAGCCACTGCTGCTCTGTCTCACTGGCCTTGGATCAGGGCCCTGTGTGTGAGCTGGCGGCATGCCACCTGCTTCCTGAGACCCCTGTGGGAGACTCCTTGTTGTTCCTCCATCTCTCCAGGTGAGTGATATTTTCCTCTCAGACTGGGAGGTAGCTTTCTTCATCATGCTCTGCTTCTCGTTGTGTGTGCATGTGGGTGTTTGCACTTATGGAAGTGTGCGTGTTTGTGCCAGAGGAGGATGAACCTATAAGATGGCCTGTCCGAGCAGCTTAAATTAACAGCATTGCCTAGGGGTGCAAAGGAAGACCCACCTGGAGCCTCCATGCCAGCCTCTCATCATGGCCAGTCTGCCCCATGAATTCCTGTATACTTATTAGATTTATCAGGTTCACACTGAATCTGAGCTGTGATTTGAAGTCATTCAGGAGGACCTCCCTCTCTCTAAAACTCCTCTTCCACTGGGACCAGAGTTTTGCCATTTGGCATTTCCTTAATTTGGGTTAAGCATTGTCTTCTAGAGACTCCCTTGTAAAAATGCAAATACTTCTGGAAGGAAGCACCTAGAGCCAGAAAGATTGGAGATTATATAATTAATTCCCTTTACATTTTTACAAGGAGGAGGGAAAGTGATGTGCCAACAACATTCCTGAGGTTGCTTGGTAAGTGGATGGCAGGTCTGACACTTAAACGCAGGCCTCTGACCTCTGGTGCAGTGCTCATCACCTACCTGGGTCACAGGGCACCACCTGTGGGCCTTTCACAATGTGCCACAAGTGCATTTAATAAGGACCATTCTGGGGAACATGGTAGGCAAGACCAATTGGAACAAGAGGTGGTGGCAATGCTCATAAAATGTGCACTTTTCCATAACTTGGGGAACTGTTTTTTTTTTCTCTAGACCAGTGTTATACAATGGGAATATAATGTCAGCCACAAATGCCAACCACACATGCAATTACATTTTTCTAGTAGCCATATTAAACAAGGAGAAAGGAAAAAAAGTAAAATTAATGTTAATAATATACTAAATTTAGCCCAATATCATAGAAAGATCAACCCTACAAAAATATTATCATTTTATCGTGCTCTTTGTAAAACCATTTTCTGTTTCATCTGCATTTCTATTCAGCTATTTTGCTGCATTTTTTAAACGAAGTCTTTGAAATCCAGTGTGCATTTTACTTTTACAGCTTGTCTCAATTTGCCCTTGCCACATTAAGGGCTCAGGAATAGCATGTGTGACTCGTGACTCCCACATCGAATAGCAGCTCTAAACAGTCCCTATTCAAAACCCAGGATTCTGCACCCATCCCCCTGACCAAGGCATTGTCTGCACATAGCTTTCTCCCCCAGACGCAGTGTTCACAGGCCTGTAGGTCCTCAGGAGGCACCTGGTTCGGAGGAGCTCGCGTGATGTTCCAGAGTCCTCAGAGACAAAGATAGAAGTTAGGGGTGGGGGAGATGGAGGGTACCTGAGACCGTGTGCATTGCTGTCCTGTGGGTTCCCTGATGAAGGTCTGCAGGTTACCTTATCAAACATCACCTAAATGAACTTCCACAAAAGGGCAAACAACTTCAAGATATTCCCACAAAGAAATTACAGATGGAAGAAATGCCTGTAATGCATGTACACGTGAGAAATAGCTGAGCTGACATTTTCCTATTCCCAGGACAAATTTTTGGTCAGTCATATGATGAGATTGAAAAAGAAGTGTTGGGGCTGGCACATTTCAGCCACTGTCAGTAGCAAAAAACTTCCTCCTAGAATGGCTTATAGCTTGGGATAGTATCATGTGATATTCTTTTTTATTTATTTACTTATTTTTAAATTAATCAATATTTTTTATTATGGTGTTGTGGGGTACAGTTAAGAGTTAGGTATACAAGTACGTTTCATTCAGGCACCCTGTTGATAAGAGGTGTTTCCCCGTCCCCATGTGATATTTCTAATTATTCAGATGTATAGGCAATGCATTGGCATGTAGGCAATAAATTGGTTCCATAGATGAATATGATTTAGAAATACATAAGACTTTAAAAGCTTTAGTTGGATCAAGACACCCTGCTCAAAGCCCTTGCAATGACTCGTTACCTCACTCAGAGTAAACCCCAAGGCCTATGATGGCCAGCCAGGCCCTAAGCCCATTGTGCCTCTCCCATTGCCTTTCTAATGCCATGTCCTCCCAATCACAATGTGCTTCTCTCCACCTACCTCAGCTACACAGACTTTGCCATTTACCATTTTTATGGTATCCATAACAACAAAATTCATTTAGTTTTGTAACTTTTGACCTTATTTTAAATAATTGGAGTCATACTATACAGATTTTATCTTCTTAATCAGCTGTATATTCTTAAGAATCATCCATGATATTGCATGTGGCTATACATCTTCTTAATCAACTGTATAATCTTAAGAGTCATCCATGATATTGCATGTGGCTATTGCAATACTATATATTTCACTATTATATAGTATTCCAGCATATAATGGCACCTCATTTAAAAAGACATTCTCCTACTGTTGTTTCTAGTTGCTTTTTTCCTGTTCAAACAGGTCCGCCACAAGCATTTTGCCCTGGGGTGTGTGTTCTGGGGCTGAAGTGCCTGCACATGGGTCATAGGTGTACACATCATCCACGTGCCTTTTCCCACTCAGTCCCTTTATATATGCTCTTCCCTTAGCTTGGAATATTCTCCTTACTGTTAAACCCCTCCTTGCATTTTAAGACCAACTCACATGTCACCTTTCTGGAGGACTCTGCCTCTCCAAGTCTTGACACTATCACCGTGTGTCAAAAGATACAATTTGGACAAATTGACCTTCAAGATCTGATTGGCTTTTATTAGTATTTCATGAATCAGGCATGAATCTTTTCTAGAAAATAGGCTGGCACTCTGATGACCTGAATGGAGGGGGGTTGGTTTTATAAACAGAAAATTTTGAAAAAAAACCAGACAAAGAATAAAAAGGAGATTAGTCATTTTAAAGTTACTTTTCTTATAGGGTTAAGACAGAGGCGACCTTTTATCATACGTACTCAAGTAGACTGGCCGATTGCTGTTAATCTCCTGTTTTCTGAAAAAACTGGCCCATTTTAAAGGTCACTTTGATGACATAGCACCTAGCAGGAGTGATTCCATTCTGGTTTGGTCTGGTCTGTTTGGGTCTAGTGCAGAAGCTCAGTCCAAAACAATGATCTTCCATAATTTTTTTTTTAACATTTGCTATGGGATACACACTAGAATACCTCTCACTCTGTACCTTAAAAATAGTGGTATTTCTCTTAACTAACCTCTGCTGTATTATTCCATTTGGGTTGCAATAACTAAATGCCAGAGACTGAGTATACACAACAGAAATTTACCTCTCACAGTTCTGGAGCCTGGGAAGTTCAAGATCAAGGTGCTGGCAAATTCAGTGTCTGGTGAGGACTTGCTTTCTGGATCATAGAGGTACCTTCTTGCTGTGTTCTCACATGGTGGAAAGGGTGAGAAGTTTCTCTTGGGCTTCTTTTATAAGGTCATGAAGCCCATTCATGAGGGCTTTGCCTTTATGACCTAATCATCTTCAAAGCCCCACTTCCTAATATCATCACCTTAGGGATGAAGGATTTCCAGCATGAGAGAATGAGAACACTCATAACATAGCATCTACTTAACCCCAAATTGATGGCTTAAGGCAAGCTCTCAACTTACAGTGTGATACATGCTAATCAGTGCCTAAGGACATCTGAACCCTCATGGATGATTGGCTACTTGTCTAGCTATTGTTGACCTACTCACCTATTGAGTTAGACACATACCAGAAGCTGGTGATGTTCACTTCTAAACCCGTCTAGGATAATTCTACTTGTTACAGTAATTACATGATCTAATTGAGTGCAGCATGAACCAATAAAATACAAATGGGAAAAGAACAAGAATTGTTTCTATAACCTCAGTTAAATGCTTCAGAAAGACACATAGAAAAGCTGGTCCATGGAGGGGTTTGAGCAAGCTAACATTCACGAAATGCTATCATCTGGTCACATCAAGACTGAACTCTAAGCCAGAGACCCTAGTGGCCCCATCTTTGCCCTTTGCATTCTATCCAAGGCCTGGACAGAGTAGGAATTTATGAATGTATGTTGATCAAAAAAATAAATGAATAAATAAATGTTGGGGTTTTAAAGGGGACAAAAAAGTTTCTAAATATGTGTCATGGCTGAGCACGGTGTCTTATGCCTGTAATCCTTGTACTTTGAGAGTTCGAGGTGGAAGGATTGTTTGAGCCCAAGAGTTTGAGACCAGTCTGGGCAACATAGCAAGACCTTGTTGCTACAGGAAATAAAAAAATTAGCCAGACATGGTGGCACATGCTTGCAGTTCCAGCTACTCAGGACACTGAGGAAGAAGGATCACCTGAGCCTGGGAGGTCAAGGCTGTGATGAGCTGTAATTGTGCCACTGTACTCCATGCTGGGCGACAGAGTGAGTTTCTGACTCAAAATAAATAAATAAACAAGCAAACAAATAAGAGTCATAAAAAGAAGCTACTGGAAAATTAGGTGTGACTGAAACAACTGTAAAAGTTTAGGAAATGAATTGTAGAAAATCTCGAAGGATTCTACACTTGAATTGTGTTAGAAGTGTCTTCAAATTCTCACTCCAATTTAAGGAAAAAGAATCCGACAAATCATAGTTTATACACCGTGAATGCTGTTTATGAATGAAAAAGGATGTGGAACTTCAACTAGCAGGTCCATACTCAAAGAAAAGGAGTTGGCCTTTTAAGTAACAGGAGAATTAGTACATTTATATGCTTTAAGTTACAAAAAATATTTACCGGGTGTGTTGTCAGCAGTAACACAGCAAGGGAAAAAAAATGACATGCTCAAATTAGAAACTCTGAAGTTTAACAAAATAAAATAATTGTTTATAAAACTGTGGGTAGAAATTAGGAAATCCCCAGGGGTAAGGTCTCAAGTTAGGGGAACACAGTCGGGCTCTGACAGCAGCTAAGCTTTGGGTTGAGAGAAGCAGTCAATGTGGCCACTTAATTCCACAGAAATTAACTGACCTACTGTGTGCAAGACGCTACCATTGAAGAAGTGTGAAGAGCTCAGATTTTCTTACTTAGATCCCTGCCCAAACTTCCAACACCAAGGGGTGAGATGTGGTTAGCAAGGAGGCAGGATAATAAATATCCTGACTGTTCCCTTCTCTCTTCTTGCAGTCTCCCCTATTGACCAAACCCAGCAGGAAGGCAAAAGGCAAAGGAGACAAATGGTACAGACTATGTAGGTGAAACCACTGGGGTAGAAAGGATATGGAGAATGGAAGAGAGTGGCCTGGGGGGCAAATGTAAAGGGTCCGGCATGGGGTCATTCTTCAAGATTCTCCACGTGGACATTTTTAATTTTCTTACAGACTGTGAGACTGAGTTCTACCAGACTGGTGCGTTCTGCTTTGTTTGTTTTGTTATATTTACCTGTTCCCATGACTGTGAGTATCTAGAGGCAGAGACTCTGTCTTGGGCATCTCTGGATTTCCAAGCCTGGCCTAGCACTTGGAATGAGGAAGAAACTCAATAATTAATTGGCTGAATACTGGAGACGCTGCAAAAAACATATTTGTCAAAAAAAATCAGTAACTACATACTTATTCATTCATTTAACAAGCACTTGATTGAAGTCCTTGTTCTACTTCTTCCCCCTTTCTCACTACTGCACTTGACTAGTCTTAAAAAATAAGTACATGTGTAAATAAAAAATAAATAAGAACAAAACCCCCCCAAATACTGATTGAGTTCCTAGTGTATGCCAGATACTGCTCTAAGCCAAGATGATGCAATGGTAAACGACAAGGTTACAGTCTTGTGAGGAAGGCAGTCAACACGTTCTCTTGCTCACTCAACAGACATTTATTGAATAGCAACTATGTGTCAGGCACTGTCCTAGGTGCTAGAGGTTCAACAATGAACAAGATAAAGCTGCTGCCCTCATTAAACTTGTGTTTGAGTGGATGAGTTTTACCCTTAAGTAGCCACCTTTAAAGTTGAAGGTAAGCACATGGACACTATTTTTTAAGAAGTGAAGTAGGTCTGTGGCTCCTGATCGATGCAAAGTAAGCAGATGCCACTTTAGGTCATGGAAAGACAACCTCCTGGGCTGAATGGAAGCCAGAGCTTGGGGCGAATGTCCTTACAGGGCAAAAGTGTCCTTGCTAACCACATCTGATCCCTTGGTGTTGAAGTTTGGGCAGGGTCCCAAGTAAGAAAATCTGAGCTCTTCACACTTCAATGGTAGCATCTTGCACACAGTAGGTCAGTTAATTTCTGTGGAATTACGTAGCCTCCTATCAGCCATTTATCAAGACATGGGCTTCTAGATATGGGGTTTGAGGGATGAAGAGCTGGTTGGAGCCCAGTGGAACCCTGGCAGGGGAAGGGGAATAACATTGCCTTGTTTAGATGCTTGGGATTTTTTTTAGAGCATGTGTCATTTGGCTCTGTATGCCGGAGCCAGTCTTTTCTGCGAAACTAAAGGGTGGACTGAACTTAACTTTGTATCATGTTAATATTCCTGGAGCTCCTACACTCCTAAACTTTGGTAGTCTGTATTCTTCTTATGTGTAAGTATCAACTGAAGGGGAAATGGTATTTCTCAGGGGGTGGAAGGCTGGGTTCTGGTTTTGCGTTCTTCCCTCCCATCATGGTGTGATAAGGTGTGATAGAGTGACCTCTTAGGGCGTCTTTCAATTTGTCCATTCCCTCTTTTGAGATTTTGGCTGATGCAGTTAGGCTGCTCCTTCTCTCTGGTGCATCCTTGGCTACCAAAGAAGCTGCTGTGAATCAGCAGGATTGGTTTTAAGCATTGGTGTTTGGAGACAGCTGATTACCCAGTGGGATTTTACAGGTTCGGGGAAGGGACTCTCCTCCCTACGCAAGTCCCAAAATACCTCTTCTATCAGCCTTTTGGTGCTTGGGATTGCTTTACCATGGACAAAGCCTTCCATTCCACAATGAAGGATCAAAAATAGAAATGAATGCACATGTGTTTGGCATTGCCCATAACAAGCTGTTCTTGGCTTCCATGCTGTTGCTCGTGCTGTGCCCTCTGCCAGGAATAGCCTTCCTGTGCCCTCATTTCCCTTATACTGATCCTTTAAGAGTCAGTTTAAGCATTTCTTGCCCTAGAGGATGTTGTAATTGGTTTCTCTTGATTGCAAGAAACAGATTGACTCAGACTAAGCTCAAATAAAGACTGGTGGGGGTTGGGCATGGCACCAGGAAGATGAATCTCAGGACGAAGATGAGAAGAAGACCTAATTATCTGCTTCTACAATCTGTCTCTCCTGAGTAGACTGTAAGATCTGGGAGGCAGGGACTAGGTCTTACTCATTTTCAAAAACTCAGACCTGGCACAGAAGTCAGTACTTAGGATATTCGCAATAGATGTTTGATGAGTAAATGAATGAATGAATAACTGAATCTTAAGTATGGGTAGAAGATGTGGGTTCTGTCTTCGACTTCGAGGGACTTAGAGGTTAGTTGGGGAACTAGAAGCCAGGCAAAATTTTAAATAAGAGATAAACTATGCAAAACAATGGCTAAGAACTGGCACAAAGCTTGCAAGATGAACACATCAAAGGCATCTTAGGGGAGATGAGATTTAGTTAGCAAATAGCTCTGAAATAGACTAAAGGCTTCTGCAAAGCAAAAGAAACCATCAAGAGAGCAGGAGACAGCCCACAGAATGGGACAAAATATTTGCCAACTGTATATCTGACAAAGGTCTAGCATCTAGGATCTACAAGGGGCTCAAATGTGCCAAAAGAAAAAAAAAAACACAGCCCCATTAAAAAGTGTGCAAAAGACATGAATAGACACTTCTCAAAAGAAGACATATGAGCAGTCAACAGACACATGAGAAACTGCTCAACCTCACTCATCATCAGAGAAATGCAAATCAAAAGCACATTGAGATATCACCTAACCCCAGTAAGAATAGCCATTATTAATAAAAACAAACAACAGATGCTGGCAAGGATGTAGAGAAAAGGGAACACTTCTACACTGCTGGTGGAAATGCAAACTAGTTCAACCTCTATGAAAAACAGTGTGAAGATTTTTAAAAGAACTAGAAATTGACCTTCCATATGACCCAGCAATCCCCCTACTGGGAATATACCCAGTGAAACTGAAATCATTCTACAAAAAAGATACCTGCCCATGCATGTTTCATAATAACAAAACATAGAACCAACTGTGCTGCACATCAGACTGGACTGGATAAAAAAATATGGTACATATACACAATGGAATATTATGCAGCCATAAAGAAGGACAAACATATGGACTTTGTAGCAAGTTATGTGGACTTAGAGTCTATAATGCTCAGTGATCTATCACAGAAAAAAAGAACAGAGTACCATATAGTCTCACTCACAAGTGGACCCTGAACATTTACCATAATACTATAAGAAAGGGATTGACAGTAGTGGGACACTGCTGGAGTGTGTGTGTGGGGGGGTGGCAACAGAACATCAACAAGGGTACCTGATCTCAAACCAGGCAAAGTGGGGACCAAAGGGAGTCCCAAACTTTACCTGGATGATATCTACTTGTATACCTAATCCTGAATTGTACCCCCACATCTTTAAAATAAAAAATATATTTAAGAAAGGAAATAGTGGTCATAAAAAAAAGAGTTCAATTCACACTACTATTGACCAAGACATTTCTGAGTGCCAAGTGCAGACTTGCAATGGGGAAAACTGGAGTGAACAATGGACAAATGTACAATTTCCTACAGGTCCCCAACAAATAACTAGGGATAGCAAGGGGGAAGGCAGAAGACCTTGCTACCTCCGATGGCTGGCCTGCAGCATCAGGTGCATAAGATCCCATGCCACCTCCTCTGGGACACAGGAGGGACCCCTGTGGCCTCATCTGAGTGGTCGATCCACAGTATAGCAAG
The DNA here is from genome assembly GCF_000164805.1 of Carlito syrichta. Classification (NCBI taxonomy): domain Eukaryota; kingdom Metazoa; phylum Chordata; class Mammalia; order Primates; family Tarsiidae; genus Carlito; species Carlito syrichta. The sequence continues at coordinate 76,817 of NW_007256866.1, forward strand.
GCCTGTATGCCCAGTGCCTGTAGTTACTGCCAGCTAACTGCCTGTGGTGGATAAACAGGAAGGCCTCTGGGTGCCCCCCCAGGACTCAGCAGGGAACAAGAGAGTCATTCAGATGCTTTCTGATTTTATTGATTTAAATCAAAGGCCAAGGGAGGAGAGGTTTTGGCAGTTTTCTTTGCTTTAGAGCCTGGCCCCTGGGTGAGTCCCTTATCATCCCCTCTTCTATTTATATGTGTTTCTTTGAACCTTTCCACAGAATTTTGCCCTTTGTTGGGCTCTGTCAACTTGCCAAGGATAAGCGGTGACTTGTTGTGAGGAATGCCCAGGGTCCCCTGTCCCATGGTTGCGAGAAGACAGAGAGATCGTGACACCAAGACTATTATAGGAAGTGGCACTTTATTATGCTGGCTGGCCCAGTGGGCTCGAGGGGCTAATGCATCCAAATTGAGCCCTGCAGAATGGGAGAAGCGGTTTCTTATACCTTCGTTTAGGTGAGGGAGAGGGGTCGTGTTTAGTGATTACACATCTCCTTTGGAATTTACAAGGTGGTGTTCAGAAAAATTAGATCTTTCAAAGAATAAATGGTTTCCAGGAACTGCAGGGTTGTAAATCATAACTTCAGAAAAGGGGTTTTGGATAAGTCTGTGGATTAGTTACTCTTTTGCATCTCCATGAGAGCCATCAGTCTCTAGCCATTTGGCCTTTTCAAACAAAACCAGCTTGGTGGGTCTTTAGAGCTTGCCGCTTGGCTTTCAAAAGGAAATACCTTTAACTGCTACCAAACCCCCTCCTGCCACATCACCATCATGTTTATTGTCAGTTCTGCACACCCAGAACTTCGTCTTTTCTTGTACTAGACCAGGAGGAAGTAGGAACCCAGCTGAACCCACAGAGCCCGGCCCCTTATTGAGGAAATTGAGGCTCAGGGAAATGAATCTTTCTTCATATTCATTTGTGCCTTGAGTTTATCTCGTTTTCCCACATACATTCACACTGTTTTTGCATCTTGTTAATTAAACAGCCCTTTAAGACAGGCCTCCTCTGTGCTGAGCACTGTTCTGGGCATTGAATGGGTATGTGGGTTTGGCTGCGAGTAACTTTGGAATACTCACCAATCAGTAGCTTAAATACTGCAGACTTCATGACTTCATCAGATGACAAAGAAGTGCAGGGCTGTGTAAGAGGCGCAGCCTCCAGTGGTTACAGGTGCCACAGCTCGGCATCACCATGAAGAATCATTCTTGGCATGTGCATTATATCTCTCTTCAGATGGCAAGATGGCTACCCCAGTCCCTGAGAGCATCCAAAAGAAGCAGGGTAGCTAGTACATGTTAGGCACAGATAGCTACATTTCTTTTTTCATTTTTTTTTTTTAGTTGGAGTCTCACTCTGTTGCCCAGACTGGAGTGCAGGGCACGCTTCCGGCCACCGCAGCCTCAACCTGCTGGGCTCCGGTGATCCTTCTGCCTCAGCCTTCCAAGTAGCCAGAACTACAGGCACGCGCTAACATGCTCAGCTAATTTTTGATTTATTGTAGAGATGAGGTCTTGCCAAGTTGCGTGGGTGGGTCTCAGACCCACGGACTCAGGCAATCCTCTCACCTCAGCCTCCCAAAGTGCTGGAATTACAGGGTGAGCCACCGAGCTCGGCCTGCTACATTTATTATAGGCAGACATTCTTTTGTCAGAGAATGTGAATTCTGTGTGAACTCCTAATCCACCCCACCCCCTCAACTCATCAAAGGAAAACCCCATCAAGGTGGTTCCTGGACTGGGAATCAAAAAGCCCATAGAAATGATAATAAGACCACCTTGTAGCTCATGAACTTCTGTATTGAGAATTCTGGCAAGTCTCTCTGGAAAAGACCACCTATCCACCCATCAGAGGTGGAGAGAAGGGAGCAGATAGCCCTGCCTACTCAGTAACATATTAGTCATTAAATGGGTCTATCAGGCCTTTTGTAAAAAGCAGAAAGTGTGGTTTTCTCTCACCCGTGCCAGCTCTGGCATGTCTCTCCATCTTTTTCCTCTTCTTTCTCTAATGAATTCTGTTTTAAAACTATGCTGACCACTCTAAAGTTCATTTTAGGGCCAAGTCAAAGAATCCACGCGTTTTGCGCTGCACCCCACCCAGCATCACAAAGACAGAAGCAAGACAAGTCAGGGACCTTCACCTAGCATTTTATTATTTTTATTGGGGAAGAACGTCTTTCCCAGAAGTGCCCAGCTTACTTCTTATTATATTCCACTGACCATGTCTGGGTCGTAAGCCTATTCCTAGACCAGTCACAGGCAAAGCAGAATGGAATGTCACCACTAGCCATGTTGGGCCAGTCGTGATGCCTGGTTCACGGGAAAGGCAGGGAGTAGTTCATCTATGTGAAGGGCACAGGTGTTGGAGCCTGATGGTCCATGTTCAAGTCCTAGCTCTACCACTACTATGTTACATAACCTTGAGCAAGGAGCTTAACCTTTTCTGTTCCTCAGTTTTCCCATCTGTAAAATGGTGCTAATGATACGTCACAGGTTGATTTAAGGATTAAATTCATTAATGTATGTAAGGTACTTAGCACAGTGCTTGGTTCATAGCAAGTGTTAACTACTAATAAATCTATTGTGTGTTTCCAAAGAGCTAGAAGAGAATAATTCAAATGTGTCTAGAACAAAGAAAAGACAAATATCTAAGATGGTAGACATCCCAATTACAATTATTTGACCTTTACAAATTATATGATTGTATTAAATGATCACAGGTACCCTAAAGTATGTACATCTATTATGTATCAATAAGAAAATTAAATTTTAAAAAGTTAAAAAAAGACCATCATCCTCAGGGCTGAGCTTGAATAAAGTCAGGAAAAGGGGTCACAGGTGTCAGGTAGGCAACTCCAGTGTCTGCCGCATGAGATCACCCTCCTGTTCACAGACAAGTAAACGAACTGTTACTCCTCCCCTAGCCCCAGAAGGGGTGCCTGGTCCAGACTTGGAAGATGTCAGGGAAGGCTTCTTGGAAGAGGTGGCACTGATGTATGATTTCAGCATATGTAGCAGTTACTTAGGCAAAGGTGAAGGTGTGGGTGGGTAGGAAAGAAAGGTTTTCCAGGCAGAGGCAACAGCAGAGTATGACACTCTGTGGTATATATAGGACAAGTACACACAATTTATTGTGCCCGGAGAATGAAGTGGGAACCAGGGGTGGGTCCAGACATATGTGCTGCTAGGCTGTGGAGGGCTTGGGATGCCAAGCTAAGGAGCTTGTGTCTTTTCCTACAGCTATGAGTTTTACGCTAGAAGTAGCCCTAGATCTTTATTATTGGTCAATGACCCAGGCTGCGATGATAGGATGGGAGGGGAGTGAGGAGTGGGAACCCTGGAGTGGGAACCCAAGTAGGAGGCTATGGCAATATTCCAGGGGACTGGAACAGCAGCCTAAATTAGGGTAGCTGCTGGGGGGTTCGAGAGAGGGGCGGTGGAGGTGGGCAGAGGCTGAGGAGAGATGAGTATAGACAAGAGGATGGAGAGAAAAGAGAAAAGGAGGCAGTGCAAGGTTTGTCCAAGTTGGGTCTGGGGGCAGCTGGAGATGTCAGCAGATCATCACACACACAGAGCCTGAAGCCAGGAGCCAGACCTGGGCTGAAGACAGCAGATGCAGGCGTTATCAGCACGGAGGAAGCAGGTGATAAATAAATACTTGAGATCAGTGAAATTGTCCTGGGGAGACAGAAATAAGAATGTGAGAGACAACCCTGCAGCTCTGAGCGTGGCTCACTTGCCAGCGTTCTGTTTGTTTGAGCGCTTTGGTGGGCGGGGTATGGCTCAAGGCCTGTAGCCAGGCAGGGGTTTTGCTGGGTTGCTCTTCAAGCACCTGTTATTTAATGCTCAGCCTGTTGTGTGCATTTCTGCAGCTTTTGGTGCTTATTCAAATCTGCTAGCCCTGAAGTCAGTTGAGAAAAGAGGTAGGCCGATGATGGAGCCCTGCAGAAACCAGCATTTACAGCTGCTGATGAGAATAGACAGCAGCTTGAGAAAAGTGAAGGAAATGCTTGGGAGGTGAGAGGGAATGCATAAGGAGAATGTCCGAGACCCAAGGGAAGTCACAGAGCCCACTTCATGTGTCTTGTCTCTTCAAACGTACTGGGGATCTTTGGAAGACAGTGTGGTGGTATCTGAAAGAACTAGAAATTGACCTTCCATATAACCCAGCAAGTCCCTTATTGGGAATATACCTGGAGGAACTCAAATCATTCTATTAAAAAAATACCTGCACACGTATGTTTTTTGTAGCTCTGTTCACAATAGCAAAAACATGGACCCAACCATGTTGCCCATCGAAGCTGAACTGGATAAAAAAAAAATGTGATATGTATACACAATGGAATATTATGTAGCCATAAAGAAGGACAAACATATGAACTTTGCAGCAGCAACTTAGAGGGATTTAGAGTTGACATACTCAGTGATCTATCACAGAAACAAAGAGCAGAGTACCATATGTTCTCACTCATAAGCAGACTTTGAACAATTATAATACTATGAGAAAGAGATTGGCAGTAGTGGAAAACTGTCGGGGGGAAGGGGTGAGATTAGCAGTTGAGGGAGACTGCTAGGGGAGGGAGGGGCGCACCTCATCAAAAAGGGTACCTGCATAATCAGTGTTTGTATACCTAACCCTGAATTGTACCCCACATCTTTATAATATTAATTTTAAAAAGAAGATACATTGCATGTTTCTCTTTGATCCCAGTAGAGTCCCAGTGGCAGGTATTTGGTTTATTAAATCAGGTAAGCATCAGACAACCAGAGTGGAGAAAATGGGGAAGTAGGTTATCTTCCTGACTACACCCTGTGGGTGAGTCAATGCCACAGGGTCTGGAACCACAAAAAGCTGAGGCTGAGAACTGGCTATGTGGCACCTGTCTGTGTGACTCTGGGTCTCAGTTACCCTATCTATCAAGCAGAGACAATAATACCTACCCTAAGGATTTGGAGATAGTTAAATGTGATACTGTATGCTAACATTTAGCATATATGGATCGTGTCCAGTAGTGAACTTGCTAAGTGGTAACCAGTATGGTCCCTGGCTCCTCCTAGCACCCAACACATGCTTGGAGTTGTCTCACCATGTTTTGAATGAAGATGGAAAAATAATTTTGCTAGCGGAAAGAAACAAACAATCAAACACTGAAGGATCATAGGCTTACTAAGAAAGAACTAAAGGAGCAAACCTGGACCAGGATGTGAAAGATCAGAAAAGAGCCATCTTGGATATGGCTCCCTAGGGACTCTCAACAAAGGCAAAAGCAAAAAAACAAAAGCAAAGGACCCTTAGCAGAGAACAGACTGGCCTCAGAAGCTGGTTATCAAGAGATCCAGGCTGGAGAAAGAAACCAGTAACAATCTCCCCTAGTCTAGGTCCTATAACTGTTCTGGATTAGGGCCATTGTCAGTCTTTGTAGTCTGTCTCATTGTCTGTCTTCTTGTGTTTAAGTGGTTAACATGGTGGAAAGAAAATGAACTTGGGAATCAGAGAACTCTAGATTTGAGTCTCTGTTTTATCACTGAACCACCTGTATGGTCTTGTAAAATTTATTTAATCTCTCTGTGCCTCAGTTTCCTCATGTGTAAAATGGGCTAACCCATTTCAGCTGGTTATTATATAGAGTAAATGAGATTAACGTACATAAACTGCTTTGTTTTTCCTCATGCCTCAAGTAAGTCATGCCCTTAAGAAGAAGACCTTGAAAGTATATCTTGACTTGTCCAGAAAGCCCATTCTGAGGCGGGAAAAGCTGAAGAGAAATCTTGGAAGTATCTTCTTTCCGGTCCCAAAGAAAGGGCCCAAGCCCTGGGGAAAGGAATGGCCACAAGACACAGGTTGTTGGTGACCAAGGTGGCCCTGGGGTTCCTGTGAAACTCTAGCACATTCTTCATCTATAAAATGGTGACCGTAACTCAGCCATAGTCCTTTCTTCATCTGGCCTGTATCCCAAGGATCCTGGGACTGGGAGCAGCCCTGGGTCTGTAGGGTATCACAGCTCCATAGCACTTTGTCTGCTGTCTCCCAGAGGTTACTGCTGGGATGGATGTCACAACCCAGCCCTCCTTCCAATGTACAAATGGGCTTGGTCTCTCTTGTCCCACCTAACCCAGAAACTGACCCTAGAATCTGTGAGGTCTGGAGGGAAATCTCTCCCCCAACAATAAACTTGTAGCTCACAGTTACACAGCACTTGGGAGTTTTCAAAAAGCATTTACATTCCCCATAATGTGGACGGGGAGACTATTTTATAGAGAAGGTATATGGTGCCACAAGGAAGAGACCTGGATACTATGCATGGCTAAGAAACGGTGCAACCAGGACCCAGAGCTCAGTAACTCTGCCCAGTCCAGGGCCATTCTGTTATATGAACTACTGAGGGCCCGTGTTCTATCCCTTTGATGTGTTATTAGTGGGTGGTTTGCTGGCAGTGTGTAGGGATATGAGCGTTGAGGACTAAACTGTGACCTTTCTCTCTCATACAAATTTTGAACTAAGAGGCTGGGGAGAGTCACATCTGATAAGAACTCACCAGATGGGGATTTATTACCCTATTATCCTATGTAAGGTCTATGAGAATTGTTAGGTCAGTGAGCAGGTGGGCTGAGCCTGTGCCATGTGCTGTGGGTAAGATTCAAAGAATTGCACAGAAATTAGGTTGGAAAATATAGTTTATTTAGAAAGTAGATGTGTGTGTGTGTGTGTGTGTGTGAGTGTGTGTGTGTGTGTGTGTGTGAGAGAGAGAGAGAGAGAGAGAGAGAGAGAGACCGGAGGAGACTGGAGAATCACCTCCCCAAGATAGGAGAGGGTGCCAGAGCTTAAACTGAAGCATGGCTGTGACTGTTTGAGGTTGAGTGCCTTTTTAACCTTTCCTTTGATGGGGGCAGGTTGTGAAGGTGATTGGGTGGTGAACTGCTTTATGTCATTACAAAGGGGCAGGTAAGCACAGGCACTGACAGCATGATGATGGATGGCAGTCAGATGGATGGGTTAGTCACATAACTATTTCCATGGTGATGGGGTCTGTTTTTGCCACATAGGTCACGAAGGACTGATTTCAATAGATGAGGTCATCCTGGATTTTTATGGCTGAAAGACAAATACTTGGAATAGAAAAAAATAAACAATTTAAAGCAGGCTGGGGAAGGGAGGAGGGATTGCAAAACAATTATCAACAGCTACCTCAAGAAACTGGTTCTGTCTTTGGATAACGATTAGAGGGTAAATTAAAGTGAATGTCTAAAAAAAATGACAAAACGAAGCAACATTAAAATGGCTGCATTTTAGCTATATTGAATCCATTTTGGTCTTTTGTCCTTCTACCCTTTATACTAAAGTTTGTTTCTTAACCTGACTCTGGCATAACATCACGTAATGAATAAAGAAAGAAATCAAAGTATTTTATGACCCAGGGGACTCTGAGATTCTAGGAACTTTGTAAGACACTTATCTATCTTCTCCGAAGTGTGTCACATATAGGACTTCAGCTACATGTTAACAAACTTAAAGTTTTTCTATCTCCTTATCTCAATAAGGCATCTCCTCTACTGATTTTCAAAATTTCTTAGACAGGAACTACAAATTACAGTCAAGAAATCATTGAGGCAAGATGCAGCAGTGGCTCATGCCTGTAATCCCAGCAGTTTGGGAGACTGAGGGGAGGGGATTGCCTGAGTCTTGGAGCTCGAGACTAGCCTAAACAACATAGAGAGAACTCGTCTCTACAATAAATAAAGAAATTAGATAAGTGTGTTGATGCATACCTGTAGTCCCAGCTACATGGAAGGCTGAGATGAAAGAATCGTCTGAGCTCAGCAGATTGAGGCTACTATACTCCAACCTGGGCAACAGAGTGAGACTCTGACTCAAAAAACAAAACAAAACAAAAACAAGAAATCTTTGAATTCATCTATAAGCTGCCAGCCCCCTGCTTGGAAATGTCCCTCCTTCCCTGGAAAACCAAAAAAAAAAAATCTCATGTGTGTTGATTTATAATTTTTGTAACTTCTGCCTTCCTAAAATGTGTATAACCAAGCTACTATTCATGGTAGGTACATGTTCTCAAGACCTCCTGAGGATGGAAATTCCCGGGCCTAAGATCACTCCTATTAACCGGAATAAATCATCTTAAATTATTTTACAAAATTTGGCATCTTTTCATCAACAGCTTCACCCACTTTTTTTTGGCTTGGGGTCTCACTTTGTCTCCCAGGCTGGAGTGCAATGTCACAGTCATGGCTCACCTAGCCTTGTCTGCCCCCTTATTTCGGGCAATCCTTCCACCTCAGTTTCTCAAGTGGCTGGGACTACAGGTACATGCCACCACACTCAGCTTAATTTTTTTGATTTTTTTTCTAGAGACAAGTTCTTACTATATTGCCTAGGCTGGTCTTGAACTCCTAGGCTCAATCAATCTTCCTACCTTGGCCTCCCAAAGTGCTGGGATTATAGACATGGTTACTTCACCTAGCTGTCACTTGTGTGTGTGTGTGTGTGTGTGTGTGTGTGTTGGAAAGGAATATGCCTTTCTTCCCTACTACCTTTCCTTTCCCACACTACTGTTACCTTGAGTCCCTAAAAGGTGGCTTGAAGGACAGAACCTTACCCCCCAACTACCAGAGGACCTCTGCTAACTTCCCTGTGAATGCTTCTGTCTAACATTCAGGCTTGGAGAATGAAGCCGTTTTCCAGCCTGCATAATGGCATCATTCAGAGTTCACGAAGCTGCACTCTCAGATGATACATTGCAATACCCATCTACGTGGACATCCCTGTCCCCATAAAAGCATCTGCCACAGCAACAGCCCACATCAAATGGCAGGCCAAAAAAAAACAACCTCTCCTGGTGCATTCCATTAAAAAGCAGGACTTTCCCAGCACTGATTGAAATTCTCAGGTAGAGCGAATACGGGTGGCATTTTAAGAGGAGAATTTAATTCAATAGTTTATATTCCACTTAAGTTCCTCCTCTGTCTGACTGCTGGTAAACAGCTGTAAACTGCCACAGCTGTCTCTGTGGTGGAGAGGAAATATAGTCTGGAGAGTAAAATGGTGATAGTGGGACAGAATGTCAAGAGACTGAAAATCCCCAGGTTGGGGGAGGGGGTTGGGGATAGGTGGGAATAGGTGGCCTGGGGTGTGTAGAGGGCTGGGTCAGGTGCAGGAGACTCCATTTCCTCCTAGGCCTCCACTGTGAAATAGTGGGCTCATGATAAATAACCACTGAGACCTCCTTCTGCTTTGAACTTCACAGTTACAGGGCACTCAGTGATGTGGTGAAGGGGACCAAGAATTTGGATGCAGACAACCAGAGCTTAAACCCTGTCTTGGCTCTTACTTACTGCAGACATTGGGGACAGTCCACGCTGTCTCACTCCAGGATGCAGTGAGGGTCAAAAGAGAGCATGTGCGTGCCCCACGAGGGCTGGTTGGATGTTAGTAGTGATTGTTATATTGTTATTGGAACAGAGACGCGCCCTTAGGCCTGCTTCCCACTGGTCCCCTTGCCCAAACACTGGGGCTCCAGTGGGTTGGGCAGCAGTCCCCCCGCACCTGCAAGAGGGCCAGGACTGTGCTCCAGCCAAGGGGGATATCATCCTACGATTTGAAAGGTGCCCAAACTGCGGTCCACCCAGCAGAGCTTGTCTCTGTAAGAGACCTGTTAAAGTGTGCTAATCTGTTGTCTTGAAGGGGTGATAGTTAACACCTTGTCACTTCACACCTCCTTCCTCACCCTGATCGGTTGGTTAGATCTCACCTTAGGAGGCAAGAGTGTAGACCCTGGAGTGGAATGAGACTAGGTAGGCAAAATGTAATCATCTTGATCATTCTCAACTCACTTTCTCCTGGGTTCCTGTCACTGTGCTGGGGCAGGGGGCACATACCGGCAATCCTGTCATCTCAGTTATTCCTTCATTCAGCAGACACTGTGAGACCCATTGGCTATGGTGGGCATTGTGGACGCCGACATAAAGGATGTGGTGGCAGCTCAGGAGACTGGCATCTGGCTGGGGGGACTGGCATACACACAGAGGGTCTGAATCCTTGAGTTGGGCTTCTTGGTTCCTCCACATCCACAAGTGAAATTGCCCAGGAATCCTGCCACAATCCAGCTCCTGTTCACTCCTTTAAAAATCTAAATAATTGGCCAGGTGCCGTGGCTCACACCTATAAACCCAGCACTCTGGGAAGCCAAGATGGGAGGATCACTTGAGTCCAGGAGGTAGAGGCTGCAGTGAGGCGTGATTGTGCCACTGCCCTCCAGCCTGGGATACAGAGTGAGATCCTGTCTCAAACAAAACAAAAACACCTAAATAATTGTGAAAAGGCGAGGAGATCTGTTTAACACAACCATCTAGTTTAATGCCACCTAGCTCACCTCCTCTACTCTTCACCTAGCTCACCTCCTCTACTCTTCACCGTCATGTATAAACTGTGATGTTTTCTTCCATAATGGTAAGCCCCTGGGTCAACAAAGTCTCTGGTCATTTTCTAAGAGATTCCTTTGTCGAAAAATGTGAAGAAGGGGGAGGGATGGGGCAGACAGCCACACAGCAAGGCCAGGTCCTCCTCCTGAGGATGTTCTGGCAACTGTGATGATGGCGTCTGACCGTATGTGTGTGAGGCCTGAGTCACGTGAAGAAGGTGTTTGGCCTGAGAGGGAGTGAAGCGAGGGTCCTGCATGCCTTTAGTGGTAGGGAGCCATCGCTGAGGGAAATAAGAGCTGAAGTCAGAGTCCCTAAAATATAACCTCAGAAAGATCACTCCCCTCCACCCCAAGTTTGAGACCAGTCTGGGCAACATAGTGAGAACTCGTTTCACTATGGCCTGTCGCACAGTTCCTGGCCTGTTTCCTCTTCCACCTTTGTTCCTCACTCTCACACCCGCCAATGAAACTGACCTCCTTCTCTCTGATTCTCCCCTGGCTCGTTCTTCCCCACCACTGGGTCCTTCTTCGGAGATCAAGCACGTTGCCGCTTGCCCCAGGCCCTTTTCATCTGCGGGTTCTTTTTGTCTAGTCTCCTCTCCCGCCACTTCATTCAGGGCCCTGCTCAAATGTCATCTCCTCAGACTTTCTCTGACCACTCCACTTAAAGTCAGACCCCCTTTCGCCATTACAGCCCAGTGCCTAGAAAGATGCTGGGCAGGAAGTAGGTATTTAATGAATGTTTGTGAATGAATGACATGCCTCAGCTTAAGTTGGGGTGGAAAAACAGGCCGCAGTTCCCAGAAGCACAAGGCTGGGGTAGTAGACACAGAACTGGAGCACTGGACATTTCTCTGGGCACCGATGGGGCAGCTGGGGTCACAGGAGTGAGGTGGAGAATGAGAGGTGTGCGGTGCCCAGGTCCGCGTGGCCAGCACTTGGGTTCTCCCCAGGGAACCTCCTAGCTGAGCCCCTTCTTGCTTTTTTGGTTTCCCTTCCTTCATGCTTCTCTCATTTCTATCCTGCCAGTTGCTCCACAGAACTAATGAATAATGACAGGCCTGTAATTAGACTGACATTCGAGCCTTCCTTGTCCCAGATAGTCAGTTCTCAGAGTCAGAGGTCTGGCCTCCACTCCCAGCCGGGCCCTTGGCCTTCCCCTCAGTACCCTTGCTCAAGGCCTTGATTTCATGCAGAGCCACTTGCTTCCCAGGATCCTGAATAACTGGCAAGGAATCAGATCGGATGTCCTGCCCAGGACAAAATCGGAGTGATACAGAGCACCTTTCAGCTGGGGGCGGCATGTCAGTTGGAGAAAGTCTGAAGGAGAAGCCCAGGCTGGCATCCTGGGGGTGTTGCTTTCCCTCCCAGGTCTCAATTTTCTCTTCCATAAACCCTCCAAGAGTTGGCCAAGATCAGTCATTTTTGTACTATATTTGGAATACCTTAGAAATGCAAATGTTGTTATTTAGATTCCACATGAAATTAGAGAGAACAAGAAGACTGTGAGCATCACCTGGTTGAGAGAGTTTTTTTTTTTATTGGGGTCTGTGGATACCTGTGGGGCTTCTGAGAGGGACAAGGGGCAGAGAGGGGACAAGCCTGGCACATAGTAGGTGCTTGCTCATGAGGACTGAAGAGCTGGAGAGAGGCCTTGGGCGTGAGGCAGCATCTCAGTGGGAAGAAAATGACCAGAATGTGAGGAACCTGAGGCGCTTTTGTAGACAGTCTGGGGTTCGCTCCACCCCCAGCCCTTGGAGCCTGCTCTTCCTCCTCCTGGGAGTGCCTGACAGCAGCAATTAACAAGATGTCCTTGAGTGTCCCCCTCTCCACTGCAAGCTTCCCCAGCCAAGGGATAAACAGGGCTTTGTCTGAGTGACTCTCATTCATGTGGGAATGAGCCCTCATTCTTATCCAAAGCTGAAGACGAATTCATTATCTCCTGATTCTGCTGTAAGACCATTTCTATCTCTCTGATGAGCCAACCTGGTTCTGGCCTTGATGGGGGTCATCGCCGGAGAAGGTGGTAGCACAATGAATGACGCAGTAGCAGAGGCTGAGGAGGGGAGCAAGTGCCAGCAAAAGCCAAGAAGGAGGGGCCAGACTGAAACCCACGGAAAGAAAACCAAGACTTCCAGCATAACGTGCTATGAGGGAATAATCTTGCATCTCGCTGAGGTGATGAGAACTTTGAATGCAGCTCTCCTAGGAGTGGTGGATCTCAGAAGCCCTAAGTCAAACCGGCTTAGACAATGAGGTGTGTTTATCTCACATGAGGCGAAGTTTGGAGCAAGGACAGGGGACAGGCTTCAAGGCCAGATGACTGTGTCACGTGGCAAAGGTGGGATTTGAAGCTGGCTAACAGGTTTGTGACCCTGATGTGTGGTGGGGAAGCATGGGAAGGCTCCCTCAGTTCACCCTACTCAGCAAACGCTTCCCTCTGGGCCTTGGTGAGGCAAGGGTGGCATCATAGCCTCCATGAAGGCAGGATGATTGGTGGCCTGGGCTACCTGGCTATAAGGCTGACTAAAACAGGGGTGTATATGGGGGTGGGAGGTTGGGGAGAAAGCAGCCCACAGAGGTCTGGGGTGTGTGCAGGGACCTAGTCTTGAAGGGATGCCCTCTCTGGAACAGGAGGCAAAGAGGCTATTGGGATAAAGGGGTGGAGGACCCAGGCTTCAGGGCAGGGCAGGGCCCTTATGATTTTGAAGACCAAGAAAGAAGGAAAGAAATTTCACAGAGGGAATGGCATCTGTTTAATCCCTAGAACAACCTTGTTAATTCACAGAGGAGAAAGCAGAAAGAGAACAGGTAAGTCATTTGTCCAAGATCACTCAACTACAAATTAGCAGAGCTGAGATTTGAACCCATGTCTACAGGGCACAAAAATCTCTTGTTTTTTCACTCTGCAAATTGGTGATGCTCCTGGAGGAGGCTGCTGCTTGGCAGAAATGGGTGTATAGGAACCTCAACCCAGGTGCATTAGGAAACATAGCTGCAAAATTGCTTCCAGGTTTCACTGGCTGGCCAGGTGGGGGCCTGGTGCCGGGCGGGGTGTCTTGATCTGAACTAGCCCAGGACAAACTAAAGGTCCTCACCCCACTAAGCAGCGCTGGGGAAGGGGGCAGATGCCACCAGGGCCATTAGTCTGTTTCAATAAAGCAGTTTCTACATTTTGTGTGTTTCATGGCACAACAGACACCTCGATCAAGGGTGAAATATCATTTCTTCTCACCCCCATGATCCAGTTTTTATTTAATTTGTATCCTCACTGTGTCCTTTCTCTCTCTCAGGCAGCTTCCACAAGCAACACTCAGACTTTTGGGAGTCGTGGCACGCTGTCATAGTTTGATTTCTCAACACCTTTCTCCTGACTAAAGTGCTGCCTGACAGGGATTTTAAAAAATTATATTACTGTGATTTCCCCTGCTCTTTTATTCTTCCCTTTCTTAACATGAAAGGAGATTTAATGCATCTTCTGTTTGTGTAATCCCCCCACCTCTCACCTTGGTGGGCTGCTTCTTGTCAAGTAGCAATTGTCTGGCACCCCTGAAGGCTTAACCAGAACAGCTGGGGGTCGTGTCCCCGGGAGGGGAAGGAGCGGATCCTGAGATGCTCTGGTTTGACATGTCACTCCAGAAAACACTCCACTATCAACAGAATCCACTTCCTGCTCTGACATGAATTTCTATAACCCAAACATACTCTTTGGCACAAGAGATCAGCGCACGGAAAAACTGAACTTCTCAAGGGTAAGCTAGGTTTTCAGACATAATCCATTTGCTGTTTACTGCTTACATTTTAAGGTTTATACAGGGTAATAATGCTACTCCAGCAGTCAGAATATAAAAGAGCAAAAACTGTGTGGGTGGCTGTTATGGGACTAGCGGGTTTGCTGCCCAGAGCAGGGGGAACTTCAAGAGCTGTGAGTTTCGGGGTGAAGAGAAAGGAGAGTCTATGACAGTCTGTACCAAAGACACTCAAAGAATTTAGGACTTGAACAATTTTCCTATTGTAAAGAACGTATTAGGGCAGAGGTTAAGCTGCTGTGACAAAGATACACTCAAAATTCAGTGCATTAACTTTTCCCTTATGTGGCCAACCAAAGGGAGACAGGAGGTCACGGCCCAGCTCTGTAAGGTCATCGAGGGTCCCAGACTCCTAGATATTGTCCTTGTCGACATAGTTACTGCTGATTTGTGGGCACTATGTCTGGGTGATACAGGGGCATTGACACAGAAACATTTGAAGAGCAAGATCCAGAAGTTGGGGACATCACTTCTCCTTAAATTCCCTTGGGAAGCCCTTGGTCTCTTAGCCGCAGAAAGCCAGATGCCAGGGACACTGGGAAATGAATGGTAGGTGGGAGACAAGAGCTGAAGCCTGGGTTCTATTTGTGGAAGGAGAGGAGCGTGCACACTAGAGATGTGTCAGCAGATTCCGCTATGGGACAAAAGTCTTCCAGTTAATCTCTTATTTCAAGTTGATCTTCAAAAACAATAACACTGCCTGGCACAGTGGCTCATGCTAGTAATTTCAGCATTTTGGGAAGCCCAGGTGGGAGGATTGCATGAGCATAGGAGTTTGAGACCAGCCTAGGCAAGATAGAGAGATCCTGTCTCTACCAAAAAATCAACAAATTAGATGGGTATGGTGGTGTGCCTGTAGTCTCTGTTACCTGGGAGGCTGCAGTGAGCTGTGATCCTGCCTCTGCACTCTAGTCTGTGTGACAGAGTGAGACCCCACTCAACGACAACAACAATCACTACCACCACCAACAACAACCACAAAAAACGACTTTCTCTCATCTCCCCTAAAATGCTACTTTAAATGAACCACAGCAGTGAACTAAGGCTTAAGAAAGAAGAAGCCACCCACGCCCCTTCAAGCTAATCACCAAAAAATTCAGCCCCCTTCTCTGCCCACACCCCTAAGCCTGGGAATCTTATTTTTCCTTCCAAGAAAGCAAGAGGAACAATAAATAGTGGCACATGAAACAAGGCACATCTTATTCTGTAAAGGGCATACACGTTTTACCAGGAGGCTTCGCTGACAAGGCTTTCCAAACTATCCTGAGATTTAAGGCAGGAAATAAGTTCAATTTCAGCACTTAGTGATTGCCTGGTGGTGGGCTCTCAGTAAATGTATGTTGAATAAACGCTCGGGAAGGTAGTCGTCTCAATAACTTCCAGGAGTATTGTGGAGGAGGGAGCTGGCTTCCATGGACACAAATGAATTTTCTTACCTTGTTTGTGCAAGGAAAATGGAAGCTGTGGCTTCACTTGTCATGGCCAGCCCTTGCCAAGCAGGCCTGTCCCCTGGATCCTCCTCCCCACCCCAGTTACCAGTTGGACCGATGGCTATGTTTATGTGGGTTGGGGGAGAATGTCTGTGCAAAGTATTTATTTCTCCATCACTTTAGTGGTTAAAAGTTGGGAAAATCAGTATCACCACAAATGTAGCTGTGCACTGTTAATTTTATTTAATTAATTAATCAATTAGAGTTAGGTGCGTCACTCTGTTGCCCAGGCTGGGGTGCAATGGCATGATCATGGTTCACCACATCCCTGACCTTCTGGGCTCAGGTGATCCTTCCACCTCAGCCTCCCAAGTAGCTGGGACTATAGGTATGTGCCACCATGCCCAGGTGATTTTTTTTTTTTTTTTGGTAATGTTTGTATAGATAGCATCTTACTATCGAACTCCTGGGCTCAAGCAATTCTCTTGCTTCAGCTTCCCCAAGTGCTGGGATTACAGGCGTGAGCCACCTCAGCTGGCCGAATTTTTTGATAAATATATGAAATGCTGTGACATAATCGGAGATACCTATTGGGCTGCAGTTCTCAGAAGGTTGTGAGTTCAGGGATGGGAAGGGGAAAGAGGCCAATGTTCAGAATGAGGCAGGGAAACATGGCTGGCAAGAAGCCAGGGAGACAGCTGAGAGATAGTAGAACCCCAACACCCAGTAGGATGGCCGGGCAGGTGCTTACTGCGAGGAAAACAGGAGCCAGTGCTGTTTGCAGGAGCTACTAGGGCAGAGCAGGGCCTGCCCAGCTGTCCAGGCAGGCAGGCCTGTAAGAACAAGGAGAATAATGAAAGCAGCAATATTTGCGCTGCAGATAGCCAAGTGCTATCGTGCATTATGGTATTTATGAGGCCAGTGCAATTATCATTCATCCCCATGTTGCAGATGAGGAAACAGGCATTGACAGCTGAAATAACTTGTCTGAGTTTACACACTACCTGATGGCTGAGTCAGGACTTTACCCCAGGTTTGGTGGATTTCAGAGTATATGTGTGTCGCCATCACCCTGTTCTGCCTCCCCCAAGCCAGGCGCAGAGGAACAATTCACAAGACAGCGGGGCTAGGCTGACAGCGATGCAAAAGGGTTTTGTTGATGGAGGCGTCCATCGGTTTCCTGGACAAACTCTGGTCCACAGACAGGTGCAGAATCACCTGCTGGAATGGTGAGTGAGGCGACTGGGAAGAAGCGACTGCCTTCAGTCAGTCTGACCAGGAGATACAGGTAGACCTCAAAACTTAAGTGGTGAATTCCTAGGCAAAAGTTGCAGGAGAGGAACTTGTCGAGAATCGGCTGGGAGACTGGGATTGAGTGTAGGCTCTTTCTGCCATCAGATCTTAGCTAACCCCATTCCTGAGACCCTGAATCAGGTTCCCCTCTCCTCAAAGTCATCTTGTCTATCCCTTGGTTTAGATCTCTCCTCTGAGCTGCAGTCTTGTATACCCAATGGCATGTGAGCCACCCCTCTGTGGCTTCCCCACAAATCTGAGGTGTCCAGATGAGTCTATCAGCTCTTCGCCCACAAGGTCTGCCATCTGTGTTCTCCACCTCAGTTGAGACATGATATCACTACTCCTTTAAGCATCCAGTTGGAAGTCAAGAGTACCCCCAATCACTAAGTGTGCTAGATTCTATATCAGCATCCTCTTTCATCTACCCCACTTGGCGAAACTTGTTTTCCATCCTGTTACAGTATCCACAGAAAAACCCAAGTGAGATCATCAAAATGTGTGTCTCTCTGTCCTCCTCATCTGAAATCATTTGGTTACTCCCCTTGCTTGCCTGAATCCCCTAAGCTCCTGAGTCCAGCATTCCCAGCTCTGGAGGGCATGAGCCTCCCAGTGGTCTCTGCAGCTGGCACATTTTCTGTGTCTACGCAGGTCTCCCCTGTGGCTCTGCCTCACTCTCTCCCTGGCTGATGCCAATTCCTCATCCGAGAGCAGCCCTGATGACATGGCAGAAACCCTCCCTGGGTCATTCTGTCTGGTCATCTGTCTGTGATTTCATCCACCACTTGTCACTTGCATTCTTTCCCTCCCTCCCTTCTCTTTCTTTCATCTTTCTCTTCTATTATAAACATTTCAAACATATGTACAGAGAATAGTATAATGAATTTCCCATAGTATAATGAACTACTTATCATCAGCTTCAACATGGATAATCTTGTTTGTTCTAGACACGCCCTTCTAACCCTAGACAGACAGACAGACACACACACACACACACACACACACACACACGCACACACAGTACTAGCTTGAAGTCAATTTTAAGCATCATATCTTTTCATCCATAAACATTTTAGAATCTATCTCTAATAGATAAGGACCTTTAAAAAATAACCATAATGCCATCACAACATGCCTTATAATTGCTTAAAACGAGTAAATATCCACAAATGTTCAAATTTCTCTGTCTCACAATTGTTGTTTTTAATAGCTAGTTTATTTAAATCAGGATCCAGCTGAGGTCTTACATTGCAATTGATGGATGTGTCCCTTAAGTCCTGTTTAGTCTATAGAATCCACAGATTATTTTCCCTCTTATTTTTGCCACTTAAAGTGTATTTATTGAGGAAACCAGGAATTTGCCTGATGGTTTCCAACTGTTGGGATTGTTCTGATGGTATTTTCACAGCATCCTTTAACATGACCTCAGTTCCTTGTACTTCCTATAAACTATTCCAGTGGGTAGTCTAACTGTCTACTTCTCAAAGATGGAAGATACCTTTTATCTCTGCATTCCTAGGACCTGGACCAATGCCTTTCATACAATAGGCACGGTTTATTAGAGAAGCCTACTGTTTGGCAGGCTTTGGTCACCCCTTTTAGAAACACTTTGGAAGGAGGGGAGGGAGGGAGGGTGGGAGGAAGGGAGGAAACCAAAAAGAAGGGAAGGGAAGGATTAGGGTGTGACTCAGGGCCGGTATTTTTCAGTGATCCACAAATCAGAATTATAGCTGGTAAATCAGTTATAGAAGATGGCTCCTGGTCTTATCCAAGCTATGTGAAAAACTGAACTTCTGAGTCCTGAGCCCAGGAATCTGCATTTATTACATTCTCTCTCTGTAGGCTGGAATCTCCGCATCTATGTGGCTATGTCCATAAGGCCAACTTCAACATTCTGAGCCCAAGCCAGGCTTCTAGGGTTCTGAAGAATGGGCTACTTTACTTCAAATGCCATACACTTGAAAAAAGAAAAACCTAACACCTGGCTCTGCTCCTGAAGTCAACTGTACTTGTCTTTTAATAGGTTCACTCCATCCTGGTTGTGGGTTTCTTTAAGCCATAACTCTCAGGTCTCCAATCTCTTTAGGTCAGTGATGTGACCCATTTGGAATACAGTCATTGGAGAATCCTACTGTATGGCAGGCTACTGGTCAGCCCCTATCTCTGGGCCTTGCCTTCCCCAGCTCTCCAAGCAAACATCCAGACATGTTTCACACCTCTGTATGTTTTGGAATCTGCCAGAAAAGTCAGGCCTTCTCTTTCACATCAACCTCCTTCCTTTCCCTACCTTAGAGCTATGAGCTTTGGGTTTCTCCTTTAATCATTATTTGTTTGTTTATCTTTCTACTGGTTTTCACCTCCAGAGACAGTTCCCCTCACCAAGCCAATCTGAATTAATTTTGCAGGGACAATTCCACAAGAAAATGTATCAATTGCTATATTAAAATCAAGATGTATTGCATCTCTCCCATTTTTTTCCATCCCTTAATTTCTTAGTTCCCTCAAAGGCACAATCAAGTGTGTCTGGCATAATTTGTTCTTTATAAACCCAGACCGCTCATTGCATGCACTTGTAATTTTAGAAATATTTTTGGCAGTGTTTTATTTCTATAATACTTTTTTTTATTGCATTAGGTAATTGAATTTTGGTGATTAAGGTGACAGCAAGGTGGACATTGGGCCCAAGCCCCCTTGCTGAATCTTCTTCCAGACTTCTTCCATCCCACGCAATCCTCGCCCTCTGGCCATGATCCAGCTGCTCCATCACCAGAAAGGTTGAGCCACCAAAGCAGGTAGGGACATAAGCTAAAGGGCTTTTTGTCTCAGATGCAGTAGATGAGTTCGAAGGATAAGAAAGGATGTGCAGAACAAGGGCCTATGGGTAGGGAGGGGTACCAGCAAGCATGGTGGGGTGTTAAGGGTTGAATTGTGTCTCCTTAAAATTTACACGTTGACATCCTAACCCTCAGGACCTGTGGATGTGGCCTTACTTGGAAATAAGGTCACTGCAGGTATAATTAGCTAAGATGAGGTCATTAGGATTATCTCTGGTGTTTTTATTAAAAAGGGAAAGTTTGGACACAGGTGCATATAGTGAGAACACCTTGTGAAAATGGAGGCAGAGACTGGAGTGAAGCTTCTACAAGCTAATGAATGCCATTTTTGCCAGCAACCACCACTGGCGGGGGAGGGGAGTGGGTGGCATGGAATAGATTCTCCTTCACAGCCCTCAGATGGAATCAACCCTGCCCGTACCTTGGTCTCAAACTTCTTGCCTGCAGAATGGAGAGACAATAAATTTCTGTTGTTTAAACCACCCAGTTACCACAGCTTGAGGAATGTGGGCTCTGTAGTCAGTAAGACCTGAATTAGAATCCTGGTTTCACACTTCATGAACCATGGGCCTTGGATCAGTGGACATAAACCCTTTAACCTCTGCTGCCCCATCTAAAATAGAGTCACCCTAATATCTTTCTTAGTGGTATTGGGAGGTATCAGATGCGATCCTGTCCACAGTCCTTCAGCCAATCTTTCGGAAGCCTGTCAACGCATCCTGTGTCTCTCAGCCTGGGAGTGCTCTCTTGGGTTATGGGAGTGTCTGGGCTGCAGAGAGGCAGGAAATGCCAAGACGTGAATGCCTCTGGAGCACCCCTCAATCACAAACAAGAGCTTTCTTCCCTTGGGCAGGAGACACGCCTGAGCCATGCTCCCCCACGGTCTCCTTGAGGCTCCCCAGTGGCCTCAAACCCCTAAGCAGTAACTCTTTCATTAACTTACTCTTTATGGACTTTTTCCCTTTGCTATCTTGCTCCCAATTCCTTCAGAGTCATTCGTGGATCACCTCCCGATGAAACACTTGCTCCCAAACTTTTGCTTTGAGGGTTGCTTTTGAAGGAACCCAAATGAAGATAGAATGATTCAAAGAGATGATGTATAAAAGTACTTACAGCATGTGGCACCTGGTAAGCACTCAATTCATTTGAGTGAGTCTGAAGTGTCATTTGTACAGCATACACGATGTGCAGTCAGCCTGTGGTGTCTGGAAATGGGAGATGCTTGGACATGCACCAAGTCTCCAAAGTTGATCAACGTAGTGTGAGCACAGGGGGGTCTCCACTCTACAGCCACATGCACCATGTAGTCTGATGGGCTGACCATGTGAATGCCAGGAGGGAGTGGGAACTGTGTGACTATGCAGGGTTTGGAAAGGGTACCCTGGGTGTGCAGTAGGAGTAGTGTGTCTAGATGTCATTTGAGAGCACGGACTTAAGGGAGTGTCTGCACATGTGCAAGTATCACTGTGCAGCGTGTAAGGGACAGCTGGCCATTCACTGATATTTTGAGCCTCAATGCCTCAGCCTCAAGTGCTTGCCGGCCTGAGAAGAGCTCACCCATTGATGGATCAGAGCCAGGCCCATTCCCATCAGCTGGTTTGTTGCCAGGAATTGCTTGATTTATTTCCCCCCTCTCTGCCTGCTTGGGCACTGGGGAACACAGTAACAGCTTCAAGAAGGCAAAAAGTCCAACCAAACCAATTGTTTTCCCAACTCCACCTCCATCAGCCAGTTTGCTTTCTTCCCATGCTGTCAGAATCTGCCTGGCTTGTGGTGGAATGAAAGCAAGAACTGTGTCTTAAAAAGTGTACTCTGGTAAAGGGTGCAGTAGGAGCAGTATGTCTAGATGTCTCAGAATGTGAGACAGAAGCCCCTGTGATGCCTGCTAAGGACATGCTGCCCACTTTGAAGAGCTCCTATCTCCCAAGCAGAGAACATACACTTGGGAAGTTGGAAGGAGCCTTGGATTTCATTACACTTGATCCATCGTCGTACACATGAGGAAACGACTTTGCTATTCACTGCCAAGCAGAATTGGCGTTTGAGATAGGACAATTATTTTTTTAGGAGCTGTCCTGGGCACTGTAGACTGTTCAGGAGTATCCCTGACCTCTACCTGCTAGATGCTGCCCCCAAGTTGTACCCACCAAAAATGTCTCCATGCACCCAGGGGAACAGCATTGGCTTAGCTTGAGAGCTATTGCCATAGAGAGATCAACACACATGTGTTGACACACAGAATGAGCATTTGTGAACAAAAATAGATAGGGGCACTTGCTTGTTAATCCTGGATGAAAGTCAGCTTGCACAGTAGTTGAGAACAGGCGATATCTCAATCTGTAGTGATATATATCTGGCTTCAAATTTCATTTCATTCACCAGCTTTGTGACCTTGGGTATACAATGAAAATAAAATCACACCACTCCCCTGCTTAAAACCCTCCACTGGCTTCTCATTGATTTTAAAATACAATCCATCTTCCTTGCCGTTGTTGACGAGACCTAAACCTCATTTTCTGCCACTCTCTGTTTTTGTGTGCTCTTGTATAGGCACAGGGAGCTCCTCTCTGTTCCCCGAGTGCACAGAACTCTTTCCTGGTCCCACCTCAAGGCTTTTGCACTTGCTGTTCCCTCTGGCTACAACACCCTTCCCCAGATCGCTGGGTGTCTGGTTTCCTCTCATGCTCATGTTTCAGCTCAAATGCCATCTTCTCAGAAACACCTCCCTTGACCGCCCTTGCTGAAGTAGTCTCTGCTGCCCCAGCCACTCTTGGTGCCTTGTCCCATTCTCCTCTTCAGTACTTTTCAATGTGCACCCTTCCTTTTAAACTTTTTCCTCATTCAGCCATTTTTCCCATAATAATATAAGCTCTATGACAGCAAGATCTTTAATGGCATTAGACAAATAATATGCGATCATATGTGTGTGGTGAAGATAAAATGAAAGAATAATAATAAAATAATAACAATAGCAATAATAAAGCCCTTGGCAAGAAGGCACATAGCATAGCATATGGTAAATGCTCAATAAATGGTTATTATAACATTTTTATCACGGTGTAGAGATAGTCTGTCATTGTAGCTGCTCCAAATCATTTGACCGCCTCTTCACATTTTGACAATTTCCCACCATGTGTCTCCCATCTTCCCAGTGTAGACTTCAAAAGCACTGCATTTCCTAGTTAAGGTCACCAATCTGTCCTGTTTTGTGTGAGACTTTTTTGACTTAGCATTGAGAGTCCTGCCATCCTAGAAACCCTCTGTCCAAGGCCACTGAGATGGCTGGTAACCCTATTACCAGTTCCTATATGACCTATCCTTAGGTGTGACTGAGACATTGATTGGGGAGTGAATTATATGAGAGTCCAGGCAACTGGGAGAACACGCATTTTGCTGGTGCCACTTTGTAATGGGGGTGATGGCAGCTTGCCAGCCACAGCAGGCATAGATTCCCTTAGCAGGCCACTTCTAAGGTTTGTTCCAGTGTTTCTTTTTTTTTTTCCCTGCAGCTAAACATAGAGAGTGTCCCTTCTGCACTTCTGATGATTTTGTGAGCTCTCTACATCCTTACTAAACCTCTCTCTGCTTAAACTATTTAGACAGGATTCTGTTGTCTGCAACTGAGAAGCTTGACCAATATATACAGAAATTGTACACGTCTCTTCAGCAAGGTCTGCACTGCATAAATAGCCTCTCGAGGAATGCCTGAGATCAATCAATATCTGGACCATCCAGAGGATTGCTCATTACCAGTCCTTTACTTGATGAGACAAGTGCCTATGTTTGTCATTTCAAATGCTTCAAAGACAGAATCTGCAGCACTGTGTGGTAAGATCCACCCTGTCAGTGTGGTAAGGCTGTGAACACAGCCTTCCTGCTTCCTAAGCATCTGTGCCTGGGCACCAGGCCAACTTTGGTACCGATTACAGTGGATCCTGGACATGGTTCAGCCATCTAGGAGAGTGCAGGCACTCCTTGGACTGGTGCTAGGCTAGGGAGACTCAGCACAAAAGGTTGCCCTGGAGAAGCCCAGGTGGTCCCGTTCAGCATGCCCTCCCAGAGGGCATGTAGATCTGATGGATGGCCGGGGTAATCATCAGTCGCAGGATATATGGATCTGGTAAAAGTTATTCCAAGAGGAGTTCTAATTCAGAAGGCAAGTGGGGTACCAGTCAGCGCCAGGAGTCCTATTCTTACACAGTGGGTAGGAACCTCAGGGACCTGAATTCAGTCCAGGGGAATGAATTCAGGTGGGATCTGGATGTGAATCAGGACCAACAGCCACTGTCTGGGACTTAGGGGAGAACTCAAATCAGAAGCAGAATTCAGATTTCTTGAGAGACAACTTAGCATTTGTCTTTGAATTAGCATGAATTCTTATAGAGATGCAGTGTTGCTTTGTATGCATATGATTTTGAGTTTACACAAATAGTTCAATGTCATGGAGCTTATTCTCTTTCACTAATTTTTTAAACACTTGCTTTCAGGTACATTTACTTATTTACTGACTTACATGTAAATCTTGCATAGTGACATGCAACATCTTAAGTGTGGAGCTCAGTGAATTTTTAAGAACAGTTTTATTGAGATGTAATTCACATAACACAAAACTCACAGTTTTAAAATTTCAGTAGTTTTCAGTATGAGCACAGTTGTGCAACACTTACCACTATCTAGTTCAGTGCACTTTTATCACCCCACATAGAAACTCTGTACTCACTGACAGTCACTTTCCAGTCTTCCCTACTCCTCACCGGGGCAGCCATTAATCTGCTTTCTGTCTCTATGGATTTATCTCTGTCTCTATGGATACAGGACAGTTCCTATAATTGGAATCATGCAGTATATGGTCTTTTGTGTCTGGCTTCTTTCACTTAGCGTAATGTTTTTAAAGTGTACCCATGTTGTAGCATGTGTCAGTACTTCTTTCTTGATACTGCTGAATGATATTCCATTGTATGAGTCATAACACATTTGTTTATCCATTTATCAGTTCATGGACATTTGAATTATTTCCATGTTTTAGCCATTATGACTAGCACTGCTATGGATACTCATGTATGAGTTTTTGTGTGGAATCATATTTTCAATCACGTTGGGTATGTATCTAAAAGAGGAATTGGTGAGTCATATGCTAATTCTGTCTTTTAATATTTTGAGGAACTACCAAACTATTTTCCAAAGGGGTTGCACCATTTCACGTTTCTACCAGCCAGATATGAGGGTTCCAATTTCTTCACATCTTTGTCGGTGCTTGGTATTATCTTTTTATTATAACTATCCTAGTAGGAATGAAGTGGTAACTCATTGATGTTTTGATTTGCGTTTTCCTAATGACTAATAATGTTGAGTATTGTTTCAAGTGCTTATTTTTTTTGGCCATTTGTATATCTTATTTAATAAATGTCTACTCAAATGTTCATTGAATTTTGACATATATCAAGTTACCTCTGTGTAACTATTATTAGATCAAGATATAGAACATTTCTAGCACCCTTGAAGACTTCCTTGTGCCCCTTCCTAGTCAACCCCTACCTCCAAAGGTAACAACTGTTCTAACTTCTATTACATAGACTAGTTTTGCTTGCTTTAAAGCTTTATAGAAATGAACTGGTGCTCTTTTATGTCTGGTTTCTTTTACTGAATACAGTGTACATGAAATTCATCCACAATGTTCTTTTTCTATGTTCTTTTTCATTGCTATGTAGTATCCCATTGGATGGTTATGTTACAAGAAGCTTGCTCACTCTACTGTTGATGCTGATTTGGGTTATTTTAGTTTTGGGTTATTACAACTAATGTTTCAGCACTTTGAAAAAATCTGTTCATACAGTTGTTTTTTCCAAGACTTCAGATTAGTTGCTTGGGTCTCTCAGATTGGGCTGGTAGCAGAGACTTAGTGGTGGAGGCTCATCTGAGAACCCAGTGGCGGTCACGCGGGGACATTGGTCCCTAGTCTGAGGAGGGTGATCCAATCCCAGGGTGCAACTGAAGGTGGTGTGGTGGCACGAAAGGACTGGGCTGTGATTTGGGAGAAAAGACAAAGCAGAAGAGGCAGAGAGGGGCAGAGGTGTGGGGGATAGGTAAAGGAGGGGGCACTCATAAGGGGGCGCCTGGCCAAGTGCTCAGATTTCCTCTGACTGCTGAGTTCTCTAAGTCTGAGCTCTCCCTTTCCCCTAGCCTGGCTTCAGTGAGTAGCCCTGTTGGAGACAAGACCGCAATTACTCCACTCTAGAACTGAGTTGAAGGGGTGACAACCAAAGGGCTCCACCTTTCCCAGAGAACATTAATCATTCAGTGACTGCAGATGGCATGTGAGATCACAGTGTGCAGGCTTACACTTGTGTGATGGGGACCCCCTGGGGCACAGCACAGAATATAGTATGCATGCTGCTCCTGGAGCTGGGCACTTGACCCTGAAGGGAGCATGGGCATTTATCACTAATGGTGGGGCACAGCCAGGAAAGTTTCAGCATTTCCTCAGAATTAGCTGTGTGTACAAAGGTAGAACCACCCAACAAAATGAGTATTTTTCTTAGAGCTACACAATGGGCTAGGGCCACTGACTTAGAGCCTACCGATTCACAGTCCTTGGGTAAATCAAGACTGTATGTGTCTTCTGGTCCAGCCACTCCATCCTGGACACGAGCTACAGGCTGCTCTCATGAGGGAATACTGCAAGTGTGCATGTGGATGTTCTGTGCAGTGACGCAGCGATGCTGGGGCAGAGGCAATGTAGGTGTCTGCCACTGGAGGAATATTGTGGTGGCATTGGTGGCATGTCCTGCAAATTCTGGGCAGCAGTCAGAGATGATGAACTAGATAGACACATGGCTTCTGTGCTAGATGTATAGAAATGAAGCTGAGGTAAAACAAAAATAGAAAAAGAACAGAGTCAACACCATATGTATGAATTAAAAAGATACAAACATCAGGGCACAACATAAAGGATAGAGTGGTTGCCTATGGTGATGGCAGTGAAGGATGGGAGTGGGAAATGTAGACAAGAGAGGGGTCCTTCATGGAGTTGTTGAAGAAGATGCTATGGTTGAACTGAGAAGATGACGACCCTGTCCAGTGGGCCTGAATGTGCACATGCATGCATACGCACACACACACACACACACACACACACACACACACACACACACACACATCCAGAGAGAGAGAGAGAGAGAGAGAGGGAGGGAGGAAGGGTGGAGGGAAAGAAGGAAGGAAAACAAAATAGGAAAGAAGGGAGGAAGGAAAAGAAAAAAGAAAGGAAAATAGACAAAAAAAATGGAGGAAGGGAGAAAGGAAGAAAGAGAAAGGAAGAGAAGACATCCCTGTTCTCTCTGATTTGCTCAAGGACATTCACTGAAGTAGGGGCTGCCAGAGTAATGTTCAAAGCTGTTGCCAGTTCCCAGGAGTTTCCAGAGGGGCATGGAGGGCTGAGCAGTTCGCATTGCCCAAGGAGAAGGGAATTAGCAGTGCTCTCCTCCCACTAATTGAGCACTCATCTGGGCGGGCCTGGGTTTATTAAGTTTCCAATTCATCAAGATTATGAATGCGATTTCTCCTCCTTCTTATGGAGCAGGTTGAGATTTATACACCCCAGGCAAAGGACTCTCTGGGCTCATTTTCCTTTCTGGGGCTTATTCATTTAAGAAGATGGGTTGGGCTTCCTTGCCCAGTTGAGTCCTCCTGTTCACTTCCAGTCCTCCCCCAGGGAGGAGTCAGTCCTGTGAAGGAAGTAGCTTGTATATGAGCTTCTACCTTTCCCCAGATCTTGTCTGTCCGTCCAAATGTCCCCTCCCTCAGTCCTGCCCTGCCTTACCTTCTATTCCTCAACAAGGTCCCAACTCAGACCCTGGCTTCCGTTCTGGGGAGTGGGGGCTAGTGCAGAGGATAGGGGATGGCACGAGTACTCTTCAGGGGCCATTGATAGATTCCCACTTACCCCGAGTGCTTGCACAGTGGGATGTTCTTCTATGCCTGTGTGTGAAGACTCACTCAAAGGAAACTGGCTATGGCTAAAATGGCCAGAATGGAAGTCATACATGAGATGCTGAAAAGTATCCTACAGGCTGCAGAGTTTGAGGACCTCGAAGCCTCTGCCAGGAATTCCCAAGTTGTGGGAAGAGAAAAGTGTATGAACTTGTAATCTTGAGCCTCTTGGGCTGTCACTAACACTCATTTCCATAGAATTACAGAGCACTGGTGCTGAACACTAGACAGCAGAACATGATCTAGTCCAGCTACTCCCTCGTGGCAGATGGGAAGCGAAAAGGGAAGATGCTTCCCCAAGGAATGCAGTCAGTATTGGTGGGAGGAACAGAAGAAACCCCGAAACCGCGTTTCCCAGAGCCTTATCTAGAAGCGTGTGTGCATGTGTGTGTGTAAGTATGTGCGTGAGTGTGTGTATGTGTGTGTGTGGGGGGGAACTCCCACTTTATTTTTTAAAATTCTTTTTAAATTTTAAAGATGTGGAGTACAATTCAGGGTTAGGTACATAAGTGGTCATCGTCCAGGTAAAGTCTGGGCCTCCCGTTGGTCCTCACTTTGCCTGGTTTGGGATCAGGTACTCTTATTAATGTTATGCATCCTCCCTCCCTCCCCTGGCAGTGTTCCACTACTGCCAATCTCTTCCATGTAGTATTATGATAAATATTCAAGGTCCACTTATGAGTGAGAACATGTGGTACTCAGTTCTTTGTTTCTGTGATAGATCACCGAGTATGATAGACTCTAAATCCATTCAAGTTGCTGCGAAGTCCATCATTTCATCCTTCTTTATGGTTGTGTAACATTCCGTCATGTATATGTACCACATTTAAAAAATTCAGTCCACTTTCCATGGGTAGCATGGTTGGTTCCATGTTTTTACTATTGTGAATTGTGCTGCAATAAACATGCCTCTTTGTTTAGAGGAGGCACAGTCTCAATCCCGTGGCTTCCTCAGCCCTGTGTGATACACAAATTAGGGCTGGGCTGGAAGAATGAACAACAGGTATCACCTGAGGTATTCTGCTGAACCATGGCTAGAAGAATGAGCAACAGGTATCACCTGAGGTATCCTGCTGAACCATGGGTAAACTCATTCACCCAAAACGGTGGGAGTAAAACAGCCATGAACATGAACAGCTGTGGTGAAGCCAGAGCTGGCCAGTGGAGGGTGGCAGAGTGAGCCCTGACACAGCACTCTGATGCACAGAGCCACCACTTATAAGTTCTGTGAGGGCAGGCAAGGTATTTTAATTTCCCAGGTCTCAGTTTCCTTGTCTGTAAAATGGAGCTAATAACAATAACCTAACAAGGTTATAGTTATTAGAAAAAATATCCCAGCACCGTTTCTCTTCCCTGGTCAATGTATAATTCACAGTCTTTCCCCCATTCTTTGGGAGGAGACTCCAAGGTTTCTAGACTCTGGAAAGAGCCCTAGACACAGCAGTCAGGACCCCTAGACAGAGAAGAAAAGTCCTCAAATATCTATAGCAACTAGAGCTACTGGGTATTCAGAAGATAGCCAGAACCCCACAGACACACGTGGGGACACCTAGGATCATAACGGAGGAGGCACAAAGCTAATCACTTTTCAATTCAGGTATTCTTGAAGGCTGGGTGCAGTGGCTCATGTTTGTAATCCTAGCACTTTGGGAGGCTGAGGCCAGAAGATTGCATGAGCCCAGAAGTCTGAGACCAGGATGGGCAACATATTGAGACCTTGTTGCTACAATTTTTTTTTAAAAGCCAAACTTGGCTTGGTGACTCATGCCTACAGTCACAGTAGTTGGGAGACTGAGGTGGGAGTATCGTCTGAGCCTAGGAGTTCAAGACTGTGGGTGAGCTGTAATTGGGCCACTGCACTCCAGCCTGGGCAACTGAGTGAGACCCTGAATCAAAAACCAAAAATTCTTGTTTTCCTAATATGATAGTAGGGTAAACTGAGGCAGGCAATGGGAAAACGACAGGTAATGCAAGGTGAAAAAGTTCTTATTTTGGAAAATACCGTTTTCCTGGTGGAAGAGGAAGGAGGACTGTGCTGTCACTATCAGCCAACCCAAAATGGAACCCGAGAGGGGCAAGAACCTCAGGCAGTGCCAGTGCTGCATGAACTACCTGGCTCGGTCTGATAAGCAGCTGTCACAAGCTGGGACTCTGCCCGGGCTGTCATACCCAGCCCCGAGGGACCATCACTCACTCCTTTCTTCTCACTCACTCTCTCTGTCTTCATCCCCACCTGTCAATTCGTGTGTCTCCAAATGACATGAGTTAAACATCTTAAAGAACTAGGGATCCATCATGTGGCAGTGTCAACTCAGAAGGCAGAACCAGGGATTTTTATCTTGATGGTGGGTGATGATGGCGTCCTTGGTGCTAGTGAGGATCTGTATTCCCATGTGTTACAATCTGATTAACAGGCAGTGTTACAGGTTGAAATATGTCCCCCCAAAAGATGTGTTGAAGTCCTAACCCTGGGTGCCTGTCTTTGAAGACAGAATTAAGGTAAGATGATGTCATTGGCATGGGCTCCAGTCCAATATGACTATTGTCTTTACAAGAAAAAGATAAGAGAGACAGAAGGAAGATGGTGGTATAAAGACGGAGGCAGAGGTTGAGATGATGCAGCCACAAGCTTGAGGCCACCAGAAGCTGGAAGAGACAGGAAGATAAAGGAGATACTCTTCCCTAGTGGTTTCAGAGGAAGCATGGCCCTTTGGAGATCTTTTTGTCTTTTTTCTTTTTGAGTCAGAGTCTCACTCTGTTGCCCAGCCTGGAGTGCAGTGACATGATCATGGCTCACCACCACAGCCTTGAACTCTTGGACTCAAGTTCTCCTTCTGCCTTGGTCTTCCAAATAACTGGGACTACAAGCATGTGCCACCACACCCAGCTAATTTTTTGATTTCTTTTGTAGAGATGAGGTCACTATGTTGCCCAGGCTGGTCTTGAACTCCTAGCCTCAAGCAATCCTCTCACCTCGGCCGCCCAAAGTGCTGAAATTACAAGCATGAGCCATAGCACCTAGTCCCTGTCAACACCTTAATTTCGTACTTTTGTCCTCCAGAACTGTAAGAGAACAGGAGGAAAAAAAGTATATTTAAGTGAAGAATGCTGGAGTTGGGAAGAAGGAGGATATCCCTTTAAGGGACCCCTGGAATCTCTTCTCCTCTTCTACCCCATTGTCTCCCTCTATTTCTCTTCCTCTAACTCCTTTCAATGCTTCAGCCAATGGATCCTCCAGTTCCCAATCAGCAGGTGTTGGTGACCTGCTGCCTATGTCTGGCTTTGCACTGGAGGCTGAGGAGTGCACTGACCTCGGAGTTGACCTCCTTGCTTACTGGCCTCCAGCTTTCTGAAGGCAGTGCATAGGAGAGGGAAAGGATATAGGCTCACTGGCTGTGTGGCCTGATGATTACATCACCTTTCTCCTCTGTCTAACAGGGAAAAAAAACACCCTTACTTCACAAGTTTCTTTTGAGAATTAAATGAGATAATATATGTCATGTGATTAGCAGAAGCAACCTATCAACTTTAATTATTGTTATGACAGTGATTATGAGTGTTGGGAAAAATAACACAAACAGAACTCGGTAGAATACAAGGTAAAGTATGATAAATGCTGGCACAAAAGTACAAAGGAAACATTTTGAGAATACTGAAGACAGATGGGCTATTTCCACCCAGGATCAGGGAAGGCTGTGTAGAGTGGTAGCACTGGAATAGAGCCTGGGAGGATGAATGGATTTCACCCAGTGGAGATAGGTAATGGCTCGAGGGTGTAGGTGGGAAGGTAAGCAGGGGAGGGAAAAAGGGCTTTCTCCTGGAGGAGATCGCGTTAGCTGAGGCAAAGAGATCAGACAGGTTCAGCAAACAGCGTAGACCTGAATGTCTGAAGCATACTGTGTATGGCACATAGTGAGAAGTGAGACCTAGGATAGGCTAAGT
Organism: Carlito syrichta; assembly: GCF_000164805.1. Taxonomy (NCBI): domain Eukaryota; kingdom Metazoa; phylum Chordata; class Mammalia; order Primates; family Tarsiidae; genus Carlito; species Carlito syrichta. Next base: position 108,573 of record NW_007256866.1, read on the forward strand.
CTAGATTGTTGAGGCTCCGCTGTTTGGGGAAGAAGTCTGGTTTTTATTATGAAGATAGTGACACCTGAGGAAGTTAGAACAATATGATGAAAGAAGTCAGAGTGGAAAGGAGGCAGGGAGGCTAGCACAAGGACTCAGTAGTCCACTCCAGTGGCGAGGAGGATCTGAACCAGGCTGGGGTGGTGAAGGGAAAGGGGCAGTTTCAAAATTCATGGAGCTAATATTCAGGGGACTCAATCACTGGTTGGAGGTGAGAGGTGAGGGAGGGGAACATCTAAGATGATTCCTTGGTTTCTTGCTTGAGCTATTTGGAAGGACAGTGATGGTAGATACCAGACTCCATGAAGGTTAGGGCACATCCCACTCCAGCACCCCATAGAGCCTGCGTGAGGTGGGTGCCCAATAAATAAATGTGTGTTGGATGAATTTGATGTCAGTGGGGGGAGGGAGCTGTTAGGTCTCTAAAAATGTTAGGTCTGGGAAGATTGTTAAGTCAGTGGACCAGTGTGTTGAACCGGTGGTACAGGTAAGATGCAAAGAATTGCACAGAAATTAGATCGGAAAATATGATTTATTTAGAAAGTAGATTAGAGAGAAAGAAAAAGGGGTATCTATCACCCCCAGATTGGGGAGGGGGCCAGAGATTATAGAGAAGCATGGTGGTGGCTGCTTCAGGTTGAATGCTTTTTAAACCTTTCTTTTGATGGGGGCAAGTCGTTAAGGTGATTGGGTGGTGGTTTGTATTACATCATCTCAAAGGGGTAGGCAAGCACAGGCACTATGGACAGCAGGCAGATGGGTGGGCTAGTCACATAACTGTTGCCATGGTGATGGGGTTGTGTTACGTAGGTCAAAAAGGGCTGCTTTATGTGATGGGGTCTCTCTGTGTCACATAGGCTATCCTGATTCTTTATGGCTAAAAGACAAACTTGGAGTAGAAAAATAAACAGTACAAAGCTGACTTGGGGAAGGGGGTTGTAAGTTATCAATAGCTGTCTCTGGGAAAATGGTTCTGTCCTTGGCTAATGACTAGAAGGTAAATTAAACTGCTAGGAAACATTACAAAGCTAAGCAATGTTAAAATGGTTGCACTTTAGTTAAGATTATTCCATTAAATCATTCAATTTTGGCATTTTACCTTTTCAGGGACCAAAAGAGCTATAACAGGCTTGGAGTGGTGGGCACGGTATGCCAAGGCTTAAGATACTCATTGGACCATCACATCAGGCTGCCCTGTAGATGTGCAACCTTGGAGAGAGGTGAGGATAGACATGTAAACGTGGGAGCCAACAGCAGCGTTAAAGTCAAGAGATGGCTCAGATCTCTCAGTAGAGTCCATGAAATTTGTCATCATAATTAGAGAGACAATCCCAGATGCTTGGTAGGGAGGGATCCTGTTGATAGACCGAGGAGACTAATTATCCTCACAGCGACCTGGAAAAACAGGAATGTGCAAGTACATTTCCCTGCTAAGGGACAGAGAGGAAAAGGGACCGAGATGGTCACACTCTGTCCCAGAAGGCTGTGGGAGTCCTGACACAGCTGAGGGGAAAACCTGGAAACGACTTCCTCCTTTATCCTCTCTTGGAAATGTCAGCATGCATACTTTCCTCATCAATGAATGATTTTAAGAATTTGTTTTTGCAAACAGCGCCATTACAAAGTGGGCAAAAGAGATGAATAGACAGTTCTCAAAAGAAGACATACGAGCAGCCAACAGATACATGAAAAAATGTTCAGTCTCACTAGTCATCAAAGAAATGCAAATTAAAACTACACTGAGATACCACCTAACTCCAGTCAGAATGGCCATCATCAATAATTCAAAAAATTACAGATGCTGGAGAGGATGTGGTGAAAAGGGAACACTTCTACACTGTCGGTGGGAATGTAAACTAGTGCAGCCTCTGTGGAAAACAGTGTAGCGATTCCTAAATAAAAATCGACCTTCCATAGGACCCTGCAATCCCCCTACTGGGAACATACCCAGAAAAACTCAAATCACTCTATAAAAAAGATACCTGTACATGTATGTTTATCGCATCATTGATCGCAGTAGCAAGAACATGGAACCAACCATGCTGCCCATCAGAAGAGGACTGGATAAAAACAAGTGGTACATATACACAATGGAATATTACACAGGCATAAAGAAGAACAAAATCATGAACTTTGCAGCAACCTGGGTGGACTTAGAGTCTATAATACTGAGTGATCTTTCACAGAAACAAAGAACTGAGTATCACATGTTCTCACTCATAAGCGGATCTTGGACAATTATTGTAATACTATGAGAAAAGGAGTGACAGCAGCAAAAAACTGCTGGGAGGGGGTTCGGGGCAGGGAGGTGGGATTGGCAGTAGTTGGAATCTGCCTGGGGAAGGGGGGCACACCTCATCAACAAGGGTACCTGCATAATGAATATTTGTATACCCAACCCTGAATTGTACCCCACAATTTTAAAATAAAAAATTTAAAAGTTAAAAAAAAGAATTTGTTTTTAAAATAAAAAGGGAGTTTTAGAGTTAGAAAGCCCCACTGGCCATAATGAGATGTGTTTTATGGGACCATTAACTGGCACTTGGAGAACAGTGATGATCTATAAATCTATTTATGGATTCAGACCCAAGGCGGGTTTCATGGATTGATTACAAATGCCTTGGGGAAGACAGCAGTGTTGAGAAGACACAGTCGGCCCAGAACACCAGCCACAGTGCTGGGTACACCGCCTCTGCCCACGACCTCCCTTTCCAGCTCACCCTTGCCACTGTGATGTGACCTTTTAGTCCCAGCAGCTCCTGAAAGCTCTGACAACTTTCAAGAAAACCACAGGTCCTGACCCAGGTTGTCATTATCTTTGCCCCTTTAACCCATACTCTCCCGGCCTATTCAGCACCACCCACGTGTGTCCCCCAATCAGCCCATCATCCCCACCCTACTGGCTTACCCTCCCACCTCCTCCGTCCTCATCAGTTTCATGCAGCATTTCACTTGGAATTAAGCAGACCTGGATTGGAGTTGTGACTACTTAGACCCTGACCTTACACAAGTCAGTCTCTCAGAGTCTCGATTTACCTATCTGTGAAAGATCTCCCTCCCTCTCCGTACCCTCCTGGGCCTAGCATAGTGCTTGGCACCCACTTGGTGGTCTGCAGCAGGCAAGCGAGTGCATGAATGCATGCCTTCCTCAGAGGATCACACAGATGCACGTGCTGGAGGGAAGCGCTTCATAAAATAAACTGCGTATCACTTGCTGGAGGGAAGTACTTTGTAAAATAAACTGCTTCCAGATGCTAACGACGCCATCCCAGCTTCCACCTGGTATCCTGGTTGGTTCTCAGTTTGAAAGCTTCTTCCGTGTTCTTTTGTACACATCCCGCCTCATTCTCCGGGCCCTGGTGGAACTCCACCTTCCTTATGCATCCTTCTCTGGCTCCCCCAGACGGCACAACCCCCTCATGGGGCTGCTTCTTTCGGTCAGTGCCATCCAGTTTACACTGGACTGGCAACACCCAACCGAATTCTAAGCCTGATAAGGTGCTGCTTGATACCTGTTTTTGTTTTTGCTCAGTAGGTTGCTATAGACAGCTTCAGCAGTTGGTTGCAGAATCAGTCACCAGAAAAAAACTCTTAGGCTAATCACCCTGTACCTTGCTTTTTCCCTGGATCATGAAATTTTGATTTGGGACCTGGGACACAGCTCAGGCACTGGCAGTGTTCATGGGTTTGTACACACATGCACACATGTGTGCACATACACTGCAGAAGACATAGTATTTACTTTCCTTTGAAACTCCACTGAGCTGTCTTCTAGTTTGGAGGAGCTGAGGTCTGAGCCTGGGGAAGGTACACATGATGTAAGAAGGGTTCTTCTATTCTCTGGGGCTGGTTGAGTGTGGCATAGCTGCTGCCCCACTACTGAAGCAGTGTGTAACTGAGGAGGAGAAGAAAGGGACAAAGCTGTGGAACCTGAGCCCAGGAGGGGACACTGCCAAGCCTGGGAGGTGCTGGGACCAGGAGAGGGTGCATGGGGGTCCCAACCTGAGGCTGTCTCCTAAGGCAGGTTGGGCTTACATCTGGCAGTAGGTTTTTAACTTCAGTTAAAAATAAGCTCACTCACTCATGGACACCCATTCATATCTCACACACACACACACGCACACACGCACACACAGAGGCAGCAGGTACATAGTCTCCAAACATTCCCTGCTCACACACGGTACGGTGTAGGCTCTGGCTGGCTTCCCCTGATAGGGAAGTCAGCATAGGGAAGGAATACAGCATTGAAAGGAAAGGAGCATGTGCACCATGTAGCAACATCATCATTTATTGACTGGTAACATCTGTACATCAAATACGTAGTTTGTCCTTCCATGTACCAAACACTGAGGGTATAGACATGAAAAAGACACACGTATACCTGCACAACACACCCCGCTCTTATCTATTCAGGGTCAAACCCCACCACATAGAAGCACATTTAAATACAGGCCCACTTGCATCACAAATACACACACGCACAGATCGTACATCCACGGAAACCTAGAAATGGACTGTGAGCTTTTTGTTCTGTCACTCACAAGAAAGGTGATATGGAGAGCTTCTGGTTTTAATGGTCAACTGTGGGCCCAGTACTATTTCCCTGGTTGCCTCTCCAGGGGCCAGGGGCCAAGCATTAGATGCAATGACTTTTTAATGTCTGTCTGGGAATCCGGAAGGAAAAGGAGGTGGTAATAACACTCCCTTTGTAACCTGTCTGTCTCTCTAGCACTTGAGAAAATTGTCTGCTGTTAAAGTTAATTTAACTCTAAAGAGCAATGAATGGTGGAGACTAGGTAGAGACAGGAAAAGACTTCAGCTACAGCCCCAAGGGCTTGCTGGAGCCTGCAAGTTGCCATTGGGGACAGGACCTCTGAACGCCTGAATCTTTCAGGATGTCTCAGCATGGTTTCTCCAGCAACTGAGGTGTGACCCTAATCCAAACTATTTGCAGTTAGTCACATCCATTCTTCTGTCAGCAGCTCCCTGGACCTTGCTTTTGGATGTGCTCTGGAGAACTCAGTTAAAGGAGAGATTAGACCCTGTCTTCAGGGAGCATCTCAGCTGATGGGAGAAGTCAGCGCTCTGACTTTAGGTAGCTCCTGGCCTCATCCAAGGGAGATCCACACAGATGTGCAAACAAACAGGAAAAAAAAAACAATATTGGAAGATGAAGAAACGTTCATGCAGAATAATTAGCATTTACAGCATTCACATAGGCTTTAAAAAGCATGAAAAACAATGCGATATATTGCTTTGGTAGACAGACATACAAATGTGATAGATATAACGTGTAGGCAATACTGGCTCTGTCCTATTCCCATATGTACAGATGTGAGGTAAATGTCTGGACATTGACTCTTTTCCCCTCTGTCTGATTTCTTTCTGCTCCTCCTTCTGGGAGCAGCCTCTGGCCAAGGCTATTCTCTGCAGGATATGCACATTCCCAGTAAGGAGTCATGGGTGCAGGTAATTGAGCACAGCTGAGAATGATGTGGATGGCACCTTACTGGATGTGATTGTAACCACCATGCAGAAAGTTGAGTAACTGACTAGCTTGACGACAAATGTGCTTGTCCTATGGTGCAGATTCTTTCTTCACCGACTGAATACCATTAGTGCCTCCTGGGAAGATTCTTCTTTCACCGACCAGCCACCATCAGTGCCTCCTGGGAAGATTCTTTCCTCACCGACTGGCCGCTATTGGTGCCTCCTGTAAGTTCTAATAAACCAATGTTTTTCCCTGCTGGACCTCTGGGTGACTTCTTTGGAATATGTAAAGAACTTTACATGTAAGACCTCTCAGATTTGAGGTTGCTGTGTTACAACAGATCCCTGTTATTATGGTTTAGTTGCACCAGTCCCCCCAAAATATGGCTAACATTTATTTGAGCTACCATAGTATACTGACTGTGTATAATTGCACAAAGTCCAAACTTTGATACTAATTTTTCATTCCACAATAAATTTCTCCATAAAATGTATACACAATCTCTTATTTGATAGTCTTGAAATCATCCCAAAGAAAATTTTGTAAAATCAATTAAGAATAATAATAATAAAAAAAACCTTCAACCAGGCTTACAGCAACAATCGTTAAGTCAGCCTACGCTTTGGCCCACTTCCTCATAGCTGGTTGCTGCTTACTACCCCACAATAATGTGGCCCTTGTCACAAGACTTTTTGCCTTTTTTTCTGTTCTTTAGATAAAATCTAAGACAATGACAATAAACTTTCCATTTGAGCTAGGTTCTGTATACCAGCAAAACAATGGATGCCAGTTGGTCTGGAGGGCCCAATATGATGCTGACTCACAGAGGATTGCAGTTGCCACATCCTGATGATTTCATCCTGCTTATCCTGATCAATCAATGACCCTGAATTTTCCAGCCTCTTAACCTCCAAAAATCCCCTTAAAAACCCTTATCCAGAATCCCTCGATGAAACAGATTTGAGGCTTGAGGATTTCCCCCATGTCCCCACTCTATACCTTGTGATTATTAAACCCATTCTCTGCAACCGTGCTGTCAGTGTATTGGTCAGTTGCTGCGTAGTGGGCATATAAACCTGGCAGTTCTGTAACAGTAGGTCAGATGATTGGTCACTGTGAGGCAGGCATTAGTTAACATAGCTTAGAAGTATACATATAGTTTAGACAGGTTTTCTTAGGCAGGTCTACTTAAAGTAGGGTGAGCATTCAGTCATCTTTTTTATTGGAGCATGACCTTCACCTGACCAACCAGACATATTAGACCTGACCAGATTGTGAGTTGGGATGTGGAACTACCAGTATAGTAAATCACAGAAACAATAGGAATTACTCAAAACACAGATATGATGTTCTGAGAAAAGCCAAAATCTAGTTAGACAGTAACTTTCATTATTTACAAGGTCCTTGTGACCTTAGAAGGTTGAGAGTCCATCTCATGATCAGACACCTTCAGTTCACCCCTCTTAGTTCATAGAAGGTGGAAAGGCAGGAATCAAAACTTGTAACCAGATACCTGCAGCCCACTGCTCTCAGCTCATGGTTTGTTTGCTTAATCATCATTGTAAAAGTATATAAAACTTGTCAAAGGCAAGCATGAGCCCTCTTTTAGGGACCCCTGTTCTCTCTTGAACATGATTTTTCTTTCTAATACATTCTCTCCTAAGTTGTATTTTGGATTCACTCTGAAGTTTTTTTTCTGTGACTGAGTCAAAAGAACCCACAGAGCAACACACCTTACTCTGCCCAGCAACAATGGCACATCTGCTATGCAGTTCAGGCACAGACAGCAAAGTGTGAGGCTGTGTTGCTTCTGTGTCTCTTGGTGATAAACCTCTGTGACGTTTTGCAAAAATGGATAATCCAAAGAGGAAATTCTCCAACAAAGATGAAAGCATGGTAAAGAAACAAAAAGTGATAAGGCTGGAAGTGGAATTCAAATTAAATGTAAATGGAGTTATAGAAGAAAGAGCTGACCATGGAAATGTGGACACTACCACCAGAGAGATTCTAGGTAAGCTGTCAGAGGAGCTTAGTGAAGGACAACTTAGCAACATTAATGAGGAAAGTGGTTGTGATAAAAAGGATGAGGATGTTCCAATGGAAATGACACTGGCAAAAACTTCAAGTTAGAGGAACTCTCAGAGACACTGTATGGTATTGAAAGCCCAAAGCATAAAATGCTAGAAGTTGATCCAAACCGAGAAAGGAGTATAGCAATTTGCCAAACATAGAAAAGATATTTATTCTGTATTGTAAGTTATATGATGGGAAGAAGGCAGCATTGTTCAACTACTCGTGAGAGGTTTTTTACAAAGAAAAAAACACTTGAATTCTCAATATTTTTTAAGGTTTTAAATTAAACAATTTAGATAAAATTAGTGTATTAAAAACTGATTTTTATGATGAAAATTTTGTTCTTATGCATTTATAACCTACACTAAGAGGATTGTTCATGTTTTTGACAAGAATTTCTAAAGATCACGAGACAATTGTAATTTTTTCTCATTAATTTTAAAGATCATTTTGCATGATTTTTTTCTTGTATGATCATTTTCATAGCCCTACAGAGTGAGGCCTGACTGTGTAAAGCAAAAGAATAATGTGTCAAGTACAAAGAAATGCATGGCAATGATGAATATCCACTCCAGTATCTCTGGCTAGGTCTGGAGAAGACAGAGAGAGAAGGGAGTGTGACTCGGGAGCTGTACAGAGGGGGCTTTGACAATATTTATAATATTTTATTTCTTAAATTGGAGTTTGAATTTCAATAGTATTTGTTGCACACTTTTGCATGTTAAACTTTTCTTAATAAAACTTAAATACATGCACAGTACCAACAAACATATCCCAAATGGGTTCATATCTCTACTATAAATTATAAATATTGGTGCCGATTAGTGGAGTAAAAATTGCAAGAGCAGGGCTGGTTATTTAGGTTACTTTTGGAAAGAGTTGGTGACTCACAAGGAAGAAAAGACAGGGACGGGAGGGCATTTGAAAAGGCAACAGTGCACGAGCTCCCTGGGGAGGCAGGCTCCGGGGGTCACACAATACCCTAGGAAAAGCTCCAGCTCCCTCCCTGGGATGAAGGCTGGGGTTGTGGGAAGCAAAAGAGGCTGCAGGATGCCCGGGTTCTAGTCTGCCTCCATGGATTAAAAAACTCAGCACTCTGGGTAAGCCCTTCATCTCCCTGGGCCTCAGTTTTTTCATCTGTAAGGCAGGGATGCTCACACCTCATCTGGAAGAAATTCTTTCTTTTTTTTTATTTTTCTTTTTTTTGAGCCAGAGTCTCACTCCATTGCCCAGGCTGGAGTGCAGTGGCTGGCTCATGGCCACCCCAGCGTAGAGTAGGTGGGCTCCAACGATCCTTTAGCCTCAGTCTTCCAAGTAGCCAGCACTACAGCCGTGCGCTACTGTGAGCCTGGCTAAAATTTTTTTTTTTTTTTTTTGAATTGGAGTCTCACCCCATCACCCAGGTTGGAGTACAGTAGCAACACTCATGGCCACCCCAGTGTCGACCTGCTTGGACTCCGGCGATCCTTTCACCTCTGCCTTCCCAGTAGCTGGAAATACAGGTGCACGCTACCATGCCCAGCTAATTTTTTTTTTTTAAAGTTTATTGTAGAGACGAGGTTTCACCAAGTTGCTCAGGCTGGTCTCAAACCTGCGGGCTCAGGCAATCACTTACCTCGGCCTCCCAAAGTGCTGGGATTACAGGCTGAGCCACTGAGCCCGGCCAAGAAATGCTCTCTTGCTGTTCCTTCCAGGGCTAACTTTCTTTCTTGCACATGAGGGTTAAGGACAAGTGTTTTGAGCTCCCTCTACTACTACTGGCTGGCTGTGTGAGTCATTTCTGTGCAAACAGGAGTATTCCCATCTGCTCTTCTGGCCATTCTGGAAGCTCCTGGGAGAGTGCTGTGCAATCCTGAACCGGAAGCAAGGAGTGTGCCAGCACTACCGTTGTCACCTTGCTTCTTCTTCTGCCACCATAAGCACACTCGAGTCACCAGCCACATCTGCTGGTGTTGACTGGGAAGAATCCCTGAGAGTGGTGTTGGGTCCCGGCAGTGGCGACCCAGGGAGACGCTGAGGTTGCAGGCTGACTTCCAGGGCGGTGCTGACCCCTCTGAAGGATTCTGGGCAAACTGAACAGAGGTTTCGTTTATGTTTTTCTCTCCTGTTTTTCTTGGAGGCTTAAGAAAAAAAAATTCTTACCTGCAGCATCCTTCTCTCACCCTTCCACCTTCTTGACACCCTAAAGGTCCCCAGCTTTCCCTAAATCCTTTAGAACAGAGCCTGGCTCCCAGAGGATAGAGGGAGAACCGCAGTTTGCCCTTTTCCAAAACCTGTCATTCATTCTGGGTCTCTCTCATCGCCTTGCCTCCAGTCCTGATTTAGTCCCTGGGGTCGCTCTCTTCCTCAATGGTTAGAATCAGAGGGCGATTAAAACAGAGAAACTTTCAGCAGAAGAGAGAGGGGAGCCTGGAGTTTTGGGGATCTCTCTTCCCTTAAGGGATGAAGCAGATTTTCCTAAATTTATAATTAACACGATGGGGAAAAAAAGCCACTTCAAGAATTCTCAACTTTCAGAAAATACTCCAGTTTGGGAAACACCAGTCTGGACATTGTGGTGAGTCAGCTCTTGGTTTGTGAAGGCAGAGATGCACGGATGTCACATTGAGAAGATAGTAGATAATGTAAATCCATTGGAGAAATAAAAACTTTCCTGTGAGGAAGGCTGCATGAGCAGAAGAAACAGTCCTCTTGTGGTTTGGAATACCATATCATTCGTTGTGGCCTCAGGTGTTTTGCTAAGTGCTTCGTGTTTAACTTGCACAACCAACTGTGAAGAAGATCCAGTTATTAACCCCACTTTACAGGTGAAGAAATAGAGGCATGCAAGGCGGCTCAGATTTCCTAACACCCTACAGCCAGGTAGAGTCGGCCACCCAAGTAACAAATGCTGTGAACAGTTTGCAAGAGTCAACAAATGCCTGATTAATATAATCTTTTATACACCCATCTCTTCAAAAGTTGCTATCACTTACTTTCCATAGACCCAGCAAAACAGGGACCCCCCGCCCCCAAGACAGAGTCCTGCACTCGGATTAGGACAGCTCCTTTCTAGAAACAGTTCAGCCCTTCATTCTGTATGTGACCCTGAGTGAGACTCTTCCTGACCCTGGATCTTGATCTCTACATCCATCAAAGGAGGCAGTGAGACCAGCTGGCTTCAAAAGTCCATCCCAGTCCCACGGTTCCGTTCCATGCCAATCTACTGGACTCCATGGGAGGAGATGGCAGAGGCAGGGAGGGGGAGGGGAGTCTTTACGTTGCTCTGCTGATTATGACTTTCCCAAGGCTCCTCCTTCCTAGGTTTGTCTCCCTTGTGTTTGGCATGCTTGACTCTGTCTTGCAGCAAAGCGAGCTGTGTAGGAGTTTCTAGCTGCCTGTCTCTTTTGGGTTCTTCCTTTTGGGATGTCGTTTCACACTTCCAAGTGCTGGGTGGGAGTGGACGAATGCCTTTCCCCTCTGTGAGATGCTTTAAGTACAGGACCTGAGGATCAATGCCTCTGTGCTGACCCTTTGTGAGGCTGCTGGGGGAGGACTGTGCAGCAGCAATCCATCACCGCTGCTGTGAGAGCCGTTCTTCCCTAGTCCCAGAAGTCCACAGGAAACCCTTTCTTTGCCAGAGCTGGTCTCTAACCGATGGGGGAGCCGATTAATTACGCAGCCTTAGGCGAATCACATCTTGTTGGGCCTCGATTTTCACATTTGTAAAATAAAAGAATGGGACCAGACAGTCCCCTAAGATACTCCCAACACTAATGTTATTTCATTTCTGTGTTTGTTTCATGTCTTTCCCAGTGCTCTCATAGTCTTCTAATCTTGTAGAGATCATATCTGCCGGCTGAGATTTTAAGCTGCTTCAAACACTCCACTGGAGGGACATATCTCAGCACATTGGGATGAATGATATTTTGTTGGAATAACTTGCTATTAAACCATGATTAATATTGAGGTTTTGTTTATGAACTAACACTGCATGAAAAAACAGAACAAGAAAGAGGATGCATGCATTGGTTACACCTTGGAGAAAAATGTGTCTGACAGCACTTGAGAATGAGTACAGAGAGATGTATTGTCTGAAATTCATACTCAGTGGGTGTTTTTTTGGCTGTAATGTTGCTTAAGTTAATAATTCCTAAAAATTGTGGCTGATGAGACTAAGGGGCCTTTCAAATTTCATCAAGGAGCCTATGGGCCTTCCTTAAAATTTCATTAGGAGGAGACCAATTTAAAGATTAACAAATGTAAGAGATGCAGTTATCTAATTAATTGTAGCAAGCCCATGAGGTAACGTAGTGAGAGCGGTGCCTGGAAACTGGTAGAGACCAAAACAAGGAGGAAAGATTCACTGGTGTTTCTGGGACCCATGTTAGGGATAGAAGATTCTCTTTGTAAACAGTGAGTCCCAGTGGTCCAAAGACTGATGCCTTGGAATTGAGGTCCCTCTCCCAAATGGAATGAGAACAACCTTGAGATGAAATTCAACTTTCTTTCACATATTTGAAATTGCTCAGTAATTTTTAAATCAAGTTTAGTCTCTTTACAAACCTGCCCAACAGGAAGAAGTACCTTGTGCAAATATTGCTGTTAAATTGCCAAATATATCTCTCCGAAAAATAGTAATAGCAGCTATGAGTTACAATGCCTACAATGTAAAAAGTACTTCATATGCATTTAACTATAATTTTTGCAATAACCCAGTAAAGTGGGAATTAATATTTTGAAACTATCATGTATAGCCTTGCAAATTGTGCACTGCACAACTCTGTGGGTATCATTCACACTGGAGTCTATATGAATGGTATCTTCTGGGTTGTATAAGGTGCAACCTGTACTACTCTACAGATTTAATAACCATAGCAAGACTTCTACAGTGACATGTACTAATCTAAGTACTTATGTATTTGTAAGTGTATAAGAGGGGACCCCAAAAACCCCAGAATTTATTTATTAAAAATTTGTGTATTTATTCTTACATGTTTAAACTTCAAACACCTTTAAAGTATTCTCTGTTGCCATACACCTAACTAAATGCTTTTTCCACTGCTCAAAACAGTTTTTGAACTTGTCAATTTTCATGCCCTTTAGCGCTTCTGCCATTTTTTGGTTTCACTTTTTCCACATTGGTAAATCATTTCCCTCTGAGGACTTTTTTCATCTGGGGAAACAAAAACAAAAATAAACAAACAAAAAAGGTGCCCAAGGCTAGATAGGGGGAATAGGGAGGGTGGGGCATGGAAGTTATGCTGTTTTGGTCAAAAACTGCTGAACACTCGGCCCAGTGTGGGCAGGTGTACTCGGAAGTCACCCATCATGAAACGAGTAAATACATTGAAAGAATCTCCAAAAAAAAAAAAAAAAAAAAAACCCCAAAAACCCAAAAAGCAAAAACATTTCACTGGAGTCAGCATAGTCTCTCACAGTCATGCTAGCTGGTACACGGATACCAATGGGTTCCTAGAACACTTACCTAGCAGGAAAGCCTGTACTACAAGGGGCACTCCCTTTAAAAGATAATTCTGGTTTTGAGGGGGGTTCCCCCCTGGTATGTAATCCTCATCTCCACCATGCAAGGCTGGTGCTGTTTTTATTCCTGTTTCACAGATGAGGCATAGAGAAGTGGTTCAATAACCTGGTCCAAGGTCGTATAGCCAGTAAATGATGATGCCCAACTTAAATCCAAGTGTGTCTCGGTTTCCAGTTGAGAATTTATTTTAACACACCATCACATAGTCTTCAGGTAAGCCTCTGCCTGTGACTGCCCTGAGCTGCACTCATGAAACTCAGAACTAGGTCCTCCAGTGTGGTGACCCACCAAGGCAGGCATTCTGGAAGCTTTTCCCAGGTTGGCCCGGGAGCCATGAGCCACGTTCCAAAATGGTTGATGTTCTCCACGTGCTGAATCCCTTATTGAGAAAGCAGCATATATTCCACATTTTCATAGAGTGAGAACATCAACCATTTTGAAAGATTGTGAACTGACTCCATAGTAAGAAGGAAATCAACAAGCTGATGACCACTCCTACCTCAAATCCTCACATGAGTTGACCAAAGAGGGCCACAAGACTTCCTCAGATCGTCTGATTTTTTTGAGACCAATCTCTGGCTGGATTCTGCATGCTGTGCTTTGGAGTAGGGGACAGACCCATGTCTTTCAAGAGTTTAGGTCCCAGCTTCTCCTTTCATTTGGATACTAGTGTGATGCATCTGCCATGTGGGGGGCGGGGGGAATTATTTTGCAGTTAAACTTGGATGAGATATTGAACAATCCCCCCAAGACAAAGGTACACCTGTTCACAGGAAGTACCAGTGAGTGTGTGGCTCCCAGCTCCCTTGTTCTTAAAGGTGAGGCCATCGCCCATGTCTTTCTCTTCTGCTGTCCCTGCAGGTTAGTTTTGGTATAACAGGTGCACCCTCTCCCACAATTGGGAAAGGATTCCTGCCTCCAATTCCACAAAGTCTCCACAGAGTTCAAGAAGTCTTGCCTTTGCTAGGAAACTCTGTCCAGTCTGCCTGTTGCACAATTATGAGTGAAGGTTGCATCCTGTCATCTTGTCCAAATGCCTGGGGCCAGCTTGATCTGGTAGAGGGAGAGAGAGGGCGGTGTTTCAAGCAGATGGGACAACTTCATGTACCCTAGCCACTTGGGCTGGGTGGAAAAAAGCAGAATGACTCGGTGTGGTTTATTATCCCCTGGTTAGCCCTTCCCATCTTATCTACACCACAGTCCATTCCCCTATTAACTTCTTCAGATGTGCCTCCTTCTCCTATATGTTTCTCAAGTTCCTTCCACGTGTGAATTGTCATCCTTAACAAAGCCAGTTACGCTAGAGGACTGACAGACCTTCCCCTGGATTCAGTATGGAGGCAGTAGACCTAGAGGCTTGTGTCAAAAGAGTTGAAGTGTGAACCTAAGATCAAAAAAACTGGTTCCCTGGGTAAATCTTCAAACTCAAGATTTTTGTGTCTTGATGGCAGCAAGAAAAATAGGAGTCATAATCCTTATTTATCCCCAAATGTTAGAGATAGGTTCCAAAGACTTTAATTTTCCTTAAGTCATTTCCAGAATTTCTCTGGACTGTTTATGTTAATCCCACTTTTTTTTCCTTTCAAATGTAAGAATTTTGTTACAGTTATCTTGCAGGAAATGGAGTGCTGTTTTCTAAACTGTCTCACCAGATCTGAAAACTGCTGTGATCCTTAGTAGTAATGTACTCAGTTCCTAACCACTTGTCAAACTCAGGCAAACTCATTTCTCTTCCTCATCCCTAAAGAGACTCTTTAGGCAACACCTTTGTATATTAGAGAGCTCCTGGAGATTGTGCTGGCTGTCTTTTGAGAGGATTCCACATGTTGGTTTCAGAGTCATGTTAGGTGCTCTGAGTTGCAGTCCCATCAGCCCACAACACAGCCTTTAAAAATATTTGCAATCCATTGCCTTAGATAGGACATGCATGCTATTGTTTGCCACACTCTCACTTTTACACTCAGATACATCACTGAGTGGCTTGATTGATCTACAAAGGCATTCCCCTTTGTACCTTCTGGGACAAGAAGTGGTTTCCCCTTGGTAAGTGGCAGGATGTCTCAGTTCTGCTGTTAACTCTTCTGCACTGAGCTCAGTGGACTCCTGCTTGGCACATACAGACCCATCTTTTGGAGTCAAGGTCAGAGACACAAATATTATTCATATGCAGGATCAGAGAATGAGAAAGGTTCTGCTTTAATCGGAACAGGTTCTCCTTCACAGCATTAATACACTAAGAAGTACACGATTACACTAAGGCAATTATGGGTCTCCTGATAAAAATCCAGGCAAAAATACTTGATTTAGGGACTGCTCAGAGTCAAAGTCAAGCTGCCCTCTGATATAGTCCCCCCAGAAACTTGGTGAGCATCATCCCTGGGGCCATCTCCAAGTACCGTCAAGTGTGGGCTCCCACTGGACTGCTCCAGAAACTGGGCTGTCCACAGGGTCAGATGAGGGGGTGACAGGAAGGGCACAGCAAGGCTTGGGAGGCAGGAGGCACAACATTCACAGAAATGGGCTGAGAAAATGAAGTTTTAGAATCCAGAAGGATGAGACAGAGAAGGAAATGTTAAAGTTAGTTCTAAAAGTAGGAAATGCTAAAAGCAGTAGATAAGTCTCTAGACCTGGGCTCTTTGAGTAGAGTCCATGAATAGAATACATGGGTTCCATGAACTTGGGTGGGAAAAATTACAACTTTGACTTCATTAACCTCTAACTGTAACCTAGTATTTTCTTCCGTTATGAAGGTATGTAAATCACAGTGTTGTTACTAGAACCGGAGACCTTTCCACCAATGGAAATTTGCTCTTTTTTATCATATTTTATTCAGATACCTTGAAATATTGTTTATGCTTATCACTATTCTAGATGATTTATTAGACTTGCCTCTAGATTGTATTTAGTTGAATAAACACATGTATCATTGCATTACAAATTAAAAATATTTTGATACTATATAAATAGCATAAAAATTCTTTTAGAATTTAGATGTGATGGCTAGAAACAATATTTTGAGGTATTGCACAATTGTACCAAGATAAAAAAAGCTGATTATATACATATGACTGTAACTATATTTATATACGTAGTTTCTTTTGTAATTTTATTCATTTTATTTTGTACATTTAAAAACATTATTCTGAAACAAGATCCCATGGGCTTCACTGCAGTGCCAAAGAGGCCTATGTCACACAGAAAAGTAATCATTGTTGCTCTAGGTTTCTCTTTAAAAGAAGAATCAACTTCTGGAGCTTGTAGATAAGGCCAGACTAGAAGGGACAAGCCTTAGCAACTCAATTTGGGCACTCCTCAGAATACAGAAGAATCTTAGGATGCTAATGCTGAAACCAAAGGAATAAAATTCTAATGACAGCATCTTGGTATTTGGGGAGAAGTATTTTAGATATTAGTTTTGAGACATTTAGGTTTTAGATATTTTAGAATTGGGCTTGAAAATCCCTCAGGTAAGCACCCACGCCATAGTCACCAAAGCTCTGCTTCAATTTCGATGGGGCAGAAGGATGATGAGATGAAGTATTTAGGATGGGATCTCTAATCATCCCACTACGGGGAGTGTATCTGTGAAGGTCCTCAGTATATGTTCTCCATTCTCTTTCAAGGATATTGTGGTAGAGACCCTGAACTTCACCTTGAGTCGAGCAACCTTGGAACTACAGCACCCTCTGCATCCAGGAAGTCCCTTACTCCTTCAGGTGGCTGCAGCTTGTTGAGCCCTGAGTGGCCAGGAGATGTGTGACTGGAGGTCCCCATGAGCTCCTTTCCAGCCTGACTCCTGTGGCCACCTTTCCCAGGAAGTGCAAACAGAACAGAAGGCAAGGATTTCAAAGTTTGGTCAGAGTATCCTGTGAAAGATCATGTTTTCCAATTGCAGGCAGCAACTTATTACTGGGTTTAGTGGATCAGTTTAGTGGATCACAACAGGGATTTAAAAAATAGAACAGAAAATAGCACGTGCCACACCCAGGTTAAGTATTATCTTGTGAAGCTGGTTTTCGTTTCACGTATATGTATGCATGTGAACACTGTGTTGTGATGTGATTTATTGCTTACTGCAGATCACAGCCAAGCGTGTGAAAAACAGTGCTGTCAAGATGCCTTTGTAGCCCCACTGAGAAATCACAGCAGCAGGAGTGTGTGAGATGGACAGTGGATCTTAAATTAATCGGATTTAAAATTATTTTAATGACTATTAGAAAAATTTGGCACATGAAACCCCTGGGAATCCTATACATAAATAGGATCGTATATATGAATCCTGCATGTATGTGTGTGTATGTGTGTGTGTGTGTGTGCGCGCCAATGCGCACGTGTGTGTACCCATGGAATAACCTGATTTGAAAGACTCAAATCGAGACCTCATTCTCCACAGACCTCATTAATCAGTGAGTGGTGCTTAAGTGAATATAGCGAAAACTACTACAAGGCCATGGGAATGGCCGTGTTTGGGAAAACACGGAAAAGGGAGGAGAAATGAGGTAAGCAGAGTATAATTGAGAGGGCAGACATCGGAGTGGGGAGGAGCACAACCCAAGTCCTTTTAAAAAACTTATTTAAACTTATTCCTTAATTTCTAAAATGTGGATAATTACACTGGTCTGGCTGACCCCATGGGACCAACTTCATGATCAAACAGGATACCGTGGAAAAAGCTTCAGAAATTACTGCTATTCATGGGGAGAGGTGACTTTCTCCTTCCCAGAACAGAGATTTCTAGCAAGGTCTTGGATCTCTTTGCATTATGATAAGAAAGATATGGGCTCCAGGCCAATGGGCCCTTCAGCCTCTTTCTGCTCTAGCTCCTTCCAGTACCATTTCCAGGTGGAGATGTGAGGCGAGGCAGCAGGTGCCCACAGAGTCCAGTGTAGGCTGCTGCCTAGGACCTGGAGATTACAGGAATAATGACCCAGCTTGGAGCCAGCTGTTCCCCTGCAAGCAACTTGTTACCGTTTTCCCGTGTGATCAGGCCCTGCTTATCTCTAGTGTTGAGTATAGAGTCCTCACAGAGGTAGGTATTGATGTGCAGATGGCCAAAACCCATGCCATGTTTGCACCCTGCTGCCTCTGCTTTATCACCTGTGAGGCTGAGGATTCCCCTCCAGGAGGCAGAGGAGAGAATAAAACAGCCAGAATGGGAAGAGGTAGAGGGAGAGAGATGTGGAAAGCCGCATAGTCTGCCATGAGGAAAAGGATGAACTGGTGTTAGAGGCTGGATTGTGTCCCTCCCCAAAATTCACATGCTGAAGTCCTCACACGCAGGACCTCAGAATGTGACTATATTCAGAGATAGGGCCTTTAAAGAGGTGGCTAAGTTAAGACGAGGTTACTAGGGTGGGCTCTAATCCAATATGACTGCTGTCCTTGTAAGAAGAGGAAATAAGGACAACGACACACACTGAGAGACTATGTGATGACACAGGAGGAAGAGGGTGGGCATCAACAAGCCAAGGAGAGAGAATATTGCCGAACACACAGTGAGGCTACAGGAATGAACACGTTTTGGAAAACAATGAGAAGGGAGAAGAAATGAGGTAAGCAGAAATGAAGGTTGGTTTCAGAAGAAACCAACCCTGCCAGCACTCCATTTTGGGAGGTCTAAAGTAGATTTCTGGTGTTCAAACCACCCAGTCTGCAGCACTTTGTTATGGAACCCCGAGCTGACTAAGAGAGAGGGCAAGTTCTGCTATCAGATTGGGCTGAGAGCCAGTGAGGAATGAGGCTCCAAGTTTAGGGGTGAAGATGAGTCTGTATTATGAGCCTGGAGAGAATGAGTAACTACAAAGTCTTGAGCTGTGACGTAGTTTCTTGAGGCTAGAAAAAGAGACACTTTATTTCAGTGGTTCTCAGTATATATATAGTGTCTGGGCCAGCAGCATCAGCTGGTAACCTATAGGAAATGTGCATTCTTAGGCCCTGCCCCAAACCACTGAATTAGTAACTCTGGGGATGGGCCCAGAAAGCTGTGGTTTACTAAGACCCCTTTGTGTTTTTGATGCACACTCAAGTTTGAGAACCACTGCTTTACGTGCACTTTTTTATGATTAAGCAAAAGAGTTTGTGAAGTTGTGTCACACGGGACAGAGGGTCAGGAAAGGTCAGGAAAAGTTGTCACCAAGGGAATTTTACCCACAGTTTTCTGAAGGAGCCACTGTGACAGATAGCTGAAAAGGAGAAATTTTAAGTGGTAGAGAGACCATTTCAGTCCCATAGCCCAAGTGCCTCTTGTCTCAGAGGTAAGAGAGCTGGGTGACCACTTAGCTCATACCAAATTCCCTTAATTCTTTTTTCTGAACAAATGTTCACCCACTATAGATATAGTCTTAAGTGATGATGCTTATTCCTCTAAGATTTATACACTGTGAAAGAAAGTAGGGTGGAGGAAGAATAAAGGAAAATAAGAGAAAGGAGAAAGCAAGAAAGTTATTTAAGTAGTGCCCATATGGTGACTTTCAGAAGTGACTTTATTAGGTGACTCAATAAATGATATTTTCTTTCTCTGTCCCTTAGCTAGAAGCCCACCAATGAGTCAAGATAGACATAACTCTAAATATCACTTGTGGTTCTCTGTACATGTTACAACAATGACTAATGTCAAGACCTTTTAAAATATAGTTCTTTTGCCTAATCTCAATTTTAAAGGACTCAAGACATAATGACAAACTAGTTTTGAGAAGGCATCTTCATGTGAAGCTAAAATAATGTAATTCTAGAATGTAACTTCTGAAGAATGAATATTTAGAATGTCTTTTTCATCCTCCAAGGGACATACGATATGTGTAAGTGCCAGCTGGGGTACCCCTCTTCCCCTCCCCTGATGATGTCCATGGAGTCTCCCATAATTTAGGAGGGCAAGTTGAGTTTGATGCCTCTGTCAGCAGTCTGAAGTACAAGCAGTGGACAGTGAAAAGGGATCCATCTGTTAAACACATATGTGGCTCACCTGGCATCTTGGTACAGCAATTGGAACCATGGTTAACTTTCTATCCTTCCTGATTCTACCTGGAGCTGGGTTCTGACATTGGTAGTAAGGGTAGCTAACACTGAACAGGCACTCACTATGAGTGTCAGACACCATACTACATGTGACTACACACTTAACCAAAGATGAGTGAATTAAATAACTTACCTAGATCAAACTAAGTAGCCATACATATCACAGCACAAGCTGTCAGCCATTATACCATGGCTCAGTGAGCAAAGTAGTGTTCATCCTGTAAGGCTGGAGAGAAGCAGGGGAGGTGCACCAAGTGGCCACAGTGCCAAAAGGTATGAACCCGGCTTGGAGATGATAAGGTTTTTTTATTCACTCGGGTGGTACTTGCATGATCATTACAAGGAGGAGGTTGTTGGGTTGGTAGGGCCATCTGGAGGAGACAGTTTGAGAGACCTCAGAGGCCATGTTGAAGCATTTGCCAGTGAGAAGACAAGTTTGGATGAGCGGGGAGTGGAAATGGAGACCATGACAAGGTACAGAAGACATGAAATTCCTAAATATCAAGACCTTCTGGACTGCCAACTTCTTTCTCCTACATGTGCCCTCTAATAAGACAGTTTCCTCTGTGCCTCTCCTCCTACCACATCCATGTCCAAAGCTCTCACCAGAACCTATCTTAATCTCTTAACATGCAATCTAAGCCTGACTCTTTCCCCATAAAAACTACCCTGGCATTCATATCACCTTTTTATAAAAACCTGTTTTAACACCTTGTGTGCCTGTTCACTGCAAGACAGTCTCTGCCGGGACCAGACTAGGGCCTTCCTCACTGCACATACCTCAAGGTGTCGCTCCACGGAGAGAGATCAGAACACTCTGTGTTGCTGCTTACACCCAAGGGAACTGCTTTTAACTCAGCCAGACAAAGGACCACACCAACTCCTCAATAAATCCACCACAGTTACCGCCTTAGAAATTCTGCCACCAAGGAAACTTATACCAAAGGTGAATTTTGTAGGTCAGTGGCTTCTGATTTTACTTTTTTATAACCATCACTTTCCACACCAAAATATAGCAGGGGTTTTTCCTTTATTACCTGCTTTTTCCTCCCAGGTGCTTATTGCCTTGGCTTCTCTTCCCCGACTCACTTTCCCAAACCCTCAGTCCATTGTCAAAGTCTCCTATTTTTTAGGATTTCATGGGAGCTTTGCCCCCAACACAACAGAACCCCCTCCCACCAGCCTGGAATGGGCTGTGCTTTCACAGAGGTGCTGAGGGAACTGCAGCAATTACCCTTCTCTAGCTCCACGAGGATTCCCACAGCCTTGCTGTCCTGCTTCCTTCAGTACCTGAGACCAAGCCTTCATCTGTTCCCTTCCTTGCCTCTTTCTCTGGAGTCTTGCTCCACTCACCTGATTTCTTCAACAGTTCGACATCCCCTTTCCACGTTCCCACCCTCAGCCTATGAACATTGCTCATTTTCTTCAAAAACCACCCTTAAGCCACTTCCTGTGGTTGCCAACATTTTTATTCTCAAACTTCTCCTCACTAGCACTAGTTTCCACTTGAGTTTTCATTCCATTGTATATCAGTACAGTTTCTAGTGACTAATAATGCCATAAAACTATTCTTGCTAAAGTCATCAATAATCTATTTTTTTTTTTTTGAGTCAGTCTCACTGTCACCCAGGCTGGTGTGAACTAAGCATGATAACAATTTACCATAGCCTTGACCTCCAGGGCTCAGGCGATCCTTCTGCCTCAGCCTCCAAGGTAGCTGGAACTACAGGGGCAGCACAATGCCTGGCTAATTGTGTGTGTGTGTGTGTGTGTGTGTGTGTGTGTGTGTGTAGAGATGAGGTCTCACTATGTTGCCCAGGCTGGTCTTGAATGCCTAGGCTCAAGTAATCCTCTCAGTTTCCCAAAGTACTGGTATTACAAGCCACTTTGCCCCGCCATCATCAGTAATCTCCTAATGGTAAAATCCAGTACGCTCTCAAAGTTTCCAATGTTTCCTCTGCTTCATTTTACCTGCTGGTCATTCTTCTCTTTTTTGCAAACTTTGGCTTTGTTGATACCGTATAATCATGTTCTCGTTTACGTTATTATTTCTTTTTGAGCTCTTGTTTCATGGTCTTTGGCCTGAGGGACTCAACTAATTTTAAGCATCTGTTACAGCAGTGCATTATGCAGCCATAAATGGTGCTGGTGCAATCTCTTCCTGCTGTTCTCTATTTCCTGGGAGGCTTGTGGGCATACTCTTTTCTAGTATTCCCCACCGAGCATGGTAGTGTGGACCTTCAGTTGTGAAATGAAGGAAAGAGAAAAGAAGACAAGAAGTGACAAGAGAAAGATATATGTAAATCGCCCTCTTGGTCAGACTTCAATTGTCTCTCAAGGTGGGGAGAACAAAACATGCATATTTTCACTTGCAAAAAAAGTCAGCAAAATACTGAAAATATTGTCAGTTTTTCAGATACTATAAGCCTTTGAGTAACAAAGCCTTCCACGTGACCCTGGAAAGCACCAAAATATTCCCTGAAAATAATTTTGAGAGGGAGTAGTGGAAACAGAAGATCTGGGCCAGCCCATCCTTCCCCATGCCTGCATCATGCTCCCCCTTCAGGGCTTCTTTTCTGGCCATAGGACTCTTCGGGGCCAAGGTTCCATTCTCTGGAGTCTCCAACCATCTCAAGTAATCTTGTACTTCACATGGCCCATTTCATAATGATTCTGTGTCTTCTGCCTCCTTCGAGTTTACGTGAGCAAAAAGTCCATCAGAAACAGCTCTCATCACATGCAGGAATATTCAATGACTGCGAGGGAGGGAAGAAAACATTCTTTAGGTATTAAATATATATATATATATACATATATATATATATACATACATATATATATATTACAAAAATGTTAGATGGGAAGCATTAATAATTGGAAAAACCTGCTTTCTTCTAACAGATTTGGACAATTTGTTCAATCACTATATGTTCAAGTATTTAATGTGTGAACAGGCATTTTCTGGAAATACTTTAACTAATGGTATCATCTCTGGCAGCTTAAGTGATAAAAAACAAAGATGAAAAATATGGGAAGAACTTTCCTGGAATGTGTTTTTATCTTGAGGGTAGATATCTTTTTGATCTTTCATAAATCTTGACTATCTCCAACCTGTTTATGTTCAGATTTTGTTCTTATGTCTGTTCCTTCCAAGTGTGTCCTCCCTGAAGTTCATGTCTCTTTTATTCCAGTATGGCTGGAGACCCTGACAGGACAGGGAAAAGCCAGGGTCTTCGAGTTTAGGCATTTGTCAGTGACTTTCCCTCTATACTACCCCTCTGGGCTTCCTTGTCTGCAGTCTCTCTACTGTCTTCTGCAGAGTGGAAAGTTTTAATATCCCTCATCTTTCTACAAATTAACACAGAAATTCTGCTGACAAGCCTTACCCTTTCCAAGGTTTAAATCCCAGGGCTCTTGAGCTGTGACAATTTAAACGAGCAAGATTTCTAAAAACTGATGAGTGGTGTTTTAAATGTCTTGTAGAAGCATTCTTAAAAGAATTCTGTAGGATAAAGTAGTAGGTGAGCAGTTGCCTGCAGAAGTGTATTTGTATGTGTGTAGGAGTGGTGGGAAAGCTGTCTGTGAAGAGTAATTACAAATCACAAGAACTGGAAGAAACCTTAGGAACTAATTTATCAACAATTACATTTTAAGGATGAATAAAACAGACCTGAGGAAGGTCAAGTCACTTGCTCAAGGTCACAGTGTCAACTATAACTTAGGTCTTCTGACTTCAACCTAGTAATTTTATCTCATAAGGCAGTAGGGTATAGGATATGTAAGATTAATCAAGCACTGGTGGAAAAAGACTGACTTAGCTCACTGAGAGGGAACTGTCAGATATCTACACAAGGTTGTTTAACATATTTATTTGGTCTACCTGCTGCCTTCTGCTGTTCTACTTGATAGTTTTTCTGGTAGGTCCATCTCTATGTCCTCCCACTGCTAAAGGTTAAATCTGCTACAAGAGATCCTGATCATTTAAAGATAAATTTAACATTTATTCCAAACATCAGAATAAGCAACAGAGTAGAAGAAAGGGCAAAGAAATCTCAAACCACAAACCATAATTGCAAGAGCAGTTAAAAACCACTTAGTCACTCCACTTCTGGACAAGATGGAGTAGACACATTTTCCTTATTCCCCCCACTAAATACAACTAAGCACCCTGAATATTATATATAAAACAAACACAAGAAGTTTCTGAAAGGAGGAGAGAAGATAGACCAGTTGGGAAACTCAGGTCATGAGGAACAATGTGGTAGTAAATTCCCTGGGCTTTATTTTTGTCTCATATATCCCAGACTTGGACTAGAACAAGCAGGCAACCTGGAAATGTCAGTGGCAACAAATATGGTAAATATAACACACTTTCCTTCTCCTTGTCAGTTTTCTATATTATGTTTGATGGTTGAAGCAAAAAATATGACACTGTTTGATGTGGCTCTCAGTGAATGTGCAGGAAAATTAAGACAATTATATACAAGAGATGGTAAAGAAACATAAGTGTTAGTAAATTTTCTATACTTCACTCAAATTGGCAAAGTGATGATGACAATAGACTGTGTTATGCTATGTTTAGATTATGTAATATCTTGAACAACCATTTAAAAATCTACAAAAAGATACATTAAAAAAACAATATAGATAAATCAAAATGGAATTCTAAAAATGTTCCGGTAACTCATAGGAAGGCAAGAATAATAAAACAGAGAAATAAAAAATAGAATAACATAAAAACTGAAGTGGCAGATGTAACCCCTAAGATATCAATAATTGCATTAAATACAAATGCTTTAAATACATCACTAATTGGCAAAGTGGATAAAAATACCAGACTCACCTACATGCTATCTGTAAGAAACTTACTTCAAATATAATAATTTAGGTAAGTTGAAAGTAAGGGATTGAAAAAGTTTATCATGCAAATTTCATTAAATGAAAGCAAGAATAGCTGTATTAATATCAGAAAAAGTAGACTTTAAAGCAAAGAAAATTACCAGAAACAGAGAAGGACATCACATGATGATAAAAGGGTCAATGCACCAAAAAGACCTGTGATCTTGTGAGTGTGAACCACAAAAACAGAGCTGAAAAATATGTGAAGCAAAAACTGATGGAACTGAATAGAGAAATAGACAAATTCACAATCATAATTGGAGATTTCAGCACTCGTCCTTTAATAACCATTAAAGCAACCAGACAGAGCCTGTATGAATGATATCATCAAGATATAGAAGAACTCAACAGCAGCATCAACTAACAGGACCTAATAGACATATATACTAATAGAACACCATACCCAACAAGAGCAAAATGCATTCTAAAGAGCCTATGAGACAGATACCAAGATAGACTACATATTAGGTTACACAAATAACTTCGACACATTTGAAAGAATTGAAATTATAAAAGTATGTTCTCTAACAAAAATGTATGAAACTAGAAATCAAAAAAGAAAGATAAAATGAAATCTCTAAACAACACATTGCTAAATAATCAAAGAGGAAGTCTCATGGTAAATAAAAAGAAATCTATGCTAAATCAGTGCTGAAAGGGAAATGCATAGCACTTAAAATTTACAATAGAAAGGAGGAAAATCTCAAATCATTAATCTAAACTTTTGCCTCAAGAACCTAAACAAAGAAAAATAAAAGAAACACTCAGCAAGCAGAAGAAATTATAAAGATAAAAGTAGAAATCAATTATTGGAAACAGAAAAACAATAGAGAAAACCTATAAGACAAAAAATTTAAGATTAATGAAATTGACAAACATCTAGAAAGACTAACAAAGCAAAAAGACAGAAGACAAATTATCAATATCATGAATGAAATAGTGAATATCACTACAGACACTGCAGATATCAAAATAATATAAGAATACTATGAACAACTCTACACCCATAAATTTGACATCTTGGACAAAACAGACCAATTTCTTGCAAAGCACAAATAATCATAACTTACCGAATATAAGATAATTTGAATAACCCTATAACTATAAAGGAAATTGAATTTGTAAGTTAAAAACTCCTGAAAAAGAACTCTTCAGTCCCAGATAGCTTTACTGGCGAACCCTGCCGCATGTTTGAAGAGGAATTAATACCTATTCTACACAATCGCTTCCAGAAAATAGAGGAGGAGGGAACACTTCTCCAGTAATTCAAGAAGCTAATATTACCTTGATACTAAAACCAGACAACGATGGTACAAAAAAAGAAAATTAGAGCCTGGAATCCCTCATGAATATAGATGCAAAATTCTCAGCAAATAGAATTCAGCAATATATAAAAAGCAAACCTCAAAAGATCATATTTAGAAATGTTTTCATTTCTAAAACATTTTCAGAATGACAGAATTACAGAGATGAAGAACAAATTAGTGGTTTCCAGGGGTTAGGGCTGTGGTAATGGTAAGGGGGGTGTGACTATGAAGGGTTACATGACGGATTTATTTGTGGTGATGGAATAGTTCTGTTTGTTGACTGAGGTTCTCATAAATCTGCACATGTAATAAAATGGCCAAAAGCTATACCCACATTGTACTAATATGTTTCCTGGTTTTGATATTGTATTATAGTCATGTAACATATAACCAAGAGCAGAAACTGGAGGAAGGGTACATGATACTCTGTAATATCTTTGAAACTCTCCATGGATCTATTATTATTTCAAAATGAGCTTAAAAACCACTTAGTCCATATTGCAGCTAACAAACGTAAAGTCAGGGTTTTGCTCTACATCTGACCAGATCCTCATGTCACCTCATTGTTGGGTTTGTTTGTGTGTGTGTGTGTGTGTGTGTGTGTGTGTGTGTGTGTGTCTCATTTTATCACCCAGGCTGGAGTTCATCATGGTTCATCTCAGCCTTAACCTCCTGGGCTCTGGCAATTCTTCCACCTCAGCCTCCTGAGTAGCTGAAACTACAGGTGCATGCCACCATGTCTGGCTAACTTTTTGATTTTTTGTAGTGATGATGTCTTGCTATGTTGCCTAGGCTGGTCTCAAACTCCTGGGCTCAAGCAATCCTTCCAACCTGGTCTTCCAAAGTGCTGGGATTATAGGTGTAAGCTATAATCAGCATCCATTGCTGTTTCAATGTCCTAGGGCGTGTCAGGTTTCACAAAACATTAGCTCAAATCTTAATATTTGCAACTGCTTCTTTCAGTTAATAAATTAGAATTCTTCACCAAGGTAACAATGATGGTATTATGTGACTCTTAGCTACTAAACTCAAACTTTTCCCATTCCTCTTTGTCCTCTCCTTCACCATCTGGGAAGCTGAAACAGAAAAGACAAAGGAGAAGAAGGTTGCCTTGGTAGCATCAGTCCTGGTTTGCTGGGAGTGGCCTTAGTCCCTCTCCCAGAGATGTTCATGACCTCCAGTCAGAGTTCATGCGGCTGGTTTTGGAGTCTCCACTGTGGTCTTGGAAGATGAAGAAAAGCCACCATTACTCACTGGAGAGTGGACACTGAGAACTCAGTATTTTAAAACTGGAAACCGGAGCCAGTGCTGATGCTGACGGGAGGCCAGAACACCAGGTGCAAATCAGAACCCTAGGACTTCTGCAATCAATCTTCTAATCAGGGCCCTAATGGCTCTACAAATGAAACACCGTAAGGGGTGGGTTTCTACAAGGCGATCTCATCTATTCCTAATAACTGCCTGTGAAATGTCCACATGTACACGACTAATGTTACAAGTAGAACAGAGTGCTTGCACAGCCACGATCCTGCTTCAGTCTCCCAACCCACACAGGGTAAGTAACAAGAGCAGAGAGAGCAACTCAGGGACGTGACTAGGGCTAGAGCTGAGCACATAAGGAAACCGCTTATGAAGTTTTGGGACAGTGTAGACAAAGACTTCCTTCTCCCTCACCTACAGCATTCACTCTGGAGTATTCCTGGACAGAAGGGAGAACTGATTCATAAGTGGATTCAGAAAGGCTGATCTTTGTGCTCATGTGCCCAGTGTTTAGTGCCCATTTACAAGGGAGATCATGTGGTATTCAGTTTTTTGTTTCTATGATAATGCACTGAGAATGATGGTCTCCAGCTGCATCCATGTTGCTACAAAGGACATGATTTTGTTCTTTTTTATGGCTAGGTTGTGTTCCCTCATGTATATTTACCACACAAAGGCAGGAACAAAAGACATGAGGCACTGCTGAAAAAGGGAGGGAGGGGAAATAAGAGGCACACAACTATCCACAGGGTACCATGTACACTGCTGTTGAGGAGAGGACTTGCTAGAGGCCCACACCTTGCTTTCATGCATTTTATTCATGTAGTAAATCTTCCCATGTACCCTACAACTCCAAAATAAAATAAAATAAAATAAAATAATTAAAATAAGATGATAACAACAACAACAAAAATCTTGTTAATCTCAGAAATTTTTCTTTCACTAAAAGCCGATTCAGTTTCAGGACCACATTCAATTATGTGTGTCTTTCTACTAAAACAGCTTCTTACAAGTCTAGCTAATTATATTCCAGGATATGTCTCTGATAGACTAGATCAGTCTGGTGCTTTTTTTTCCTGTTATACTCCAAAGCCTGTCTCTGCACTGGCAGTCACAGCTCAGCACTGCATTTCTGTGAAGGAGAAGCAAGATACAAACATTGTCAGCTTCACTGGCTGCTAAACCCGATGTTGGAGTAACCCTTGATGGCTAAACACCTCTAGATGGCTTGGTCCTCTTTGGCTGGCAGGTTGACTCCTTTGAACAGTCTCATTACGAGTTAGACTCAGCTCAGCGACCAGTGCCAAGGTTCTTCATCTTCTCACCTCAATAAACACTCTAGATTCAACTTTGGTAATGATTCCCTCATCTCGCTAAGCACGGGGAATGAGGACTAACACTTGCACCAGATTCTGAAGGTCCAAACTCGAATGTGGGCCAGCAGAGTGGCAGAATGTGGACGCCATTAAGCAGCCTAAGACAGTCCGAAGCAAGGGCATTTTGAATAATGAAACTGCAAGTTCCAAGAATAGGGCTTAAAAAAGCAACACCCTGAGCATTCTCCATGCTAAGTATTTTGCTTAGAAGTACCAGTTATTAATTGTCTATTCTTTTACAGTATTTTCAGCATAAATGCACTTATTTTGGGGGGTTGGGGTTTCAATTTATCACCTGGCTAGAGTGCAGTGACACAGTTATGGCTCCCTGCATCCTTGATCTCCTGGGCTCAAGTGGTCCTCCTGCCTTGGCCTCCCAAGTAGCTAGGACTACAGGTGCATGCCACCACATCTAGCTAATTTAATTATTTTATGTTTTGAAGAGACAAGTTTTCACTATATTATCCAGGCTGGTCTCAAACTCCTGGGCACAAGTCCCCCAAAGGGCTGGGATACTCGATCTTAAAATTTTGGGTGAATTTCTGGGTAAAATTCTGGGTGAATTCAGCAATGTAAGGCACAGTATGTACATAAACCTCACTTTAGAGTTTATGAAATACACATACCACACTCAGCTGATCCTCAGCCAATCCTGTGAGGTTGTCAGAATGGGAAGGTAAGAATGAGACCAATGCAGATTTGCAGAATGTAGGCACCACTGTCTCAAAGCAAGTATAACCCTTTTTATTCCTTTTTTTCACCCCCAAGACATGCTATATATATTTCACGAGAATATGTGCCACAATGCTAAGCAAAGAACTGTCCATACTGATCCCAGATTCAAGGAACTTTGTTAATATATATCACTTTCATTTAATCAGAGAATCACAAAAATCACTTATAAATAGATTTACTTCCTATTACTTCTTTTTAATAAAATGTGACTAAATAACTGAATTCATCAGTAAGACTTTCTAACTGATTAAATTGTGCCCCGTAGTTTAGGCCACAAAGATATCTAGCCTCTTTTATTTTTTATTTTTTTGGTAATTTTAGACTTAATAGAAAACAGAGGGTCCGAGGAAAGATACCTAAATACAAAATCTGGAGCTAGGTGGGCAGAAATAAACTTAAGTGACATAGCTCCAGGCAATCACTTAGTGTTCCTGGTACTTCTACTTAGTCTCAGGGAGCCCAAGGACACAGAGCTTCCCTGACACCCAGCATTTACCTCTCAAAAATCTTCAGAGTAGTTGTAAAAGATCAAGGAGTTGGAGGGAGACAG
The DNA here is from genome assembly GCF_000164805.1 of Carlito syrichta. Classification (NCBI taxonomy): domain Eukaryota; kingdom Metazoa; phylum Chordata; class Mammalia; order Primates; family Tarsiidae; genus Carlito; species Carlito syrichta. The sequence continues at coordinate 138,841 of NW_007256866.1, forward strand.
AAGGTTGGTAAAACATGTGAAAAAGAGAAAGTTCTTCATTCCTTTGTTAACTTTTGAGTAGGGAGAAAAAAAGTTCTGCGTCAGCCATAATGTAATAAGCAGAAATTCCAAATTGATATTTAATTGCACATTCAGGAAATTATCATTCATAAGAAATGTACCAACTATGTATTAGGTACTATTTTACCGACATTTCAGAAATCTGACAAAATATTTCTTTTGGAATAGATAATTCGTGACTAAAAAGCCAAAATTTTGAATGGATAATTTATGATTGAAAAATTGAAAGTGTATGGTGAAAAGTCTTCCTGACATTCAGTTTCCCACCCTGGAGGATGCTAGTTAGTTATTCACAGTTTCTTTTGTACAGGTGCAAAATTTCTGGAAGGGTATAAGCAAATATAAAACAGTCTCATCCACCCTGCCCCTTTCTACAAATGAGTCTGCTCTGAACTACCGTTTCCTCTCCACTTAATTTATCTTCAAGATTTTAAAATTCTCAAAGAGATTCCTCATTCTTTCAGAACGCATAGTATTTCATTGTGCAGAGATTCCATTATTTAAGCCACCCTCTTCAGATGGCATTGTTTTAAACCTTTGCTATTAAAAACAATGCTATGATGAATTACCCCTTACATCCATCATTTGGAGCACATGCATCTTTAAGGTAAATTCTCCGAAGTGGAGGTCTATTTGTATATTTGTGATTTTGACAGACATTGCCAGGTGGCTGTCCTCACCAAGCATGTGTTGAGATCAAGCTTTCAATCTCTGCTGGTTCTCAGTACCCCAGAAGGCTTTGTTTTGGCACATTAAGAAGCCGCATGTGCTCAAGAGTAGCCCACGACAAACTGAGCAGAATGACTAAACAAAGAATGAATACAGGATTGGAACAGAGACCTGGAAGGACTGCTGGTGATATTTCAACTAGAAATTGTCGATACTTCTCTGGCTCAATCTAGTGCCCCAAATACTTCTAGTAGTGCTTCAACAGAAACATAAATATGAGTCTTAAATATTGTCTGAAAGTAGGAGTTCCATTTGCTTTGATCCTGGCTTCTTTCAAAGTTCATTCATAACTGCGCATGGACTCCAACTCCCTCTCCTCAATAGGTAAAGGTGTCTCGCCCTTCTTCTGTTTGCAGAAGAACATGGTGGACTTGTTTAACCCAAATACTCAATTGGTATATGGTTGCTCCACCATCAGGAACAGTTTGAAAGGTTCTATCCACACACCAGGAATTTTTTTATTTTGAGTTGTATCTCACTGTGTCACTCCTGTAGCATGGAGTGCAGTGGCATGACTATGGCTCACCACAGCCTCCACCTCCTGGGCACAGGCAATCCTCTCACCTCAGCTGCCCAAGTAGCTGGGACTACAGGCATGTGTCACCACACTTGTATAATATTTTTATTTTTGAATTTTCATAAAGATGAGTTATTACTATATTGCCCAGGTTGGTCTTGAACTCCTGGGTTCAAGCAATTCTTCTGCCTCAGCCTCCCAAAGTTTTGGGACCACAGGCATGAGACACCACATCCGGCCAACACATAAGGGTTTGACATGCTCTCAAATTTGGGATGATGAACTTCAACATGCATGTCTTAAGGTCAAAAATCATAAGCAGGTTTTTCTGCCTTCTGGTTCATCTGTTTTCTTCTGAAACAAGAATGTCGAGGCAGCAGCTAGCAAATACCTGTGCCAGGTTATTCTTTCAGAGGAACATAGTTCTTTCTACATTGAAAAGATCAGGAGCTCTGTAATAGATGTGGGCCCACATTCTCAGATGTAAGAATCGCTTAATGGCAAATCCACCAACAGATGCGATCACATCCTCATCTCAGAGGTGCCATCATTTGAGTTGTGGGGCCTGTTATTCCCACTCAGCTGGTGCAGTTGATATTTTCTACATCTTTCCTAAGTCATTTTTCTAAGATGCCTGCTTGTGTAGACAAGGGTAGAGATGAACTTTGAGAAATTTGTACCTTTCCACATGCTATGGACATATTCCTGTAGCATTTTTAGAATGTGAGCTAAGCTATTGTCTCTACGGTACTTCCATGACTCGGGTTAAAGAGTTTAACTGGTGCTGCCTTAGCTCTGCCCTAAGGTACTGACTTCATCAAGTTGAGTCCATCAAATAGTCTGTTACTTGACTGCTAAACAGTGGGGCTAGGCATGTGATTTTTAATTAACCTGGCTTTAGATTGACTGGGCAGGTCACTTTTTCAGTAACAGGGTTAGTAACAAACCTAATCCTTCAGTAACAACATAGTTTTGTTTAATCACTTAATTTTAATCTTTAAAATGTAGCCTTTCAATCCATTTCCAAAGATAAGTGGCTTCCCTGTCTAGAAGCAGGTGAAAGAAAATAATTTTTAAAAATGAGTCATTCCAGAAACATTCTATGAATATGTAAACAAGTATACTTCTAACCCAAATCATACGCAGCAGTACTTTAATGTTCTTTTATCAACCACATTCTTTTATGTCTGTCATTAGTACACTCCTTTGGAGCAGACAGGCAATAGTCAACAAGAACACAGCATGTCTTTCAAAAGCTACATGTTAAATCAATACCTCTCCTCTGAGATAGAGTCCTGGGATTTTGGCAGTCTTATATTATCATGAGCACATTTACAAAACATCTCCTAGGTGGGTATCTCCTGGGGAGGCTTGAGACACCTTTATTATGGAAACTCTTAATTATTCACAAAAATAGAAAGAACAATAGGAATTCCCATGTGCCAGTCATTGAGTTTCATCAATTATTAATCTGTATCCAGTCTTGCTTCTTCCACTATGCCTCACTGAATTACCTTAAAGCAGTTCCCAGGTCATAATTTATCCTGGGGAGACTTTTTCAAAAAATGAGTAAGAACACCCATTTCAGAGGGCACAGTCTGCTAATACCATCCTAAAAGCTAGAACCCTACTTTTGGCCAATCCCACAGTCACTGTCCTCCCTTCTCAATATGGTCACTGTCATACCTTGTCGTGTTTAGTAGCTCTCATTGTTGAGATTCTTTTTTTCCTAAAAAGATAGAAAACAACCAGCTAGGACAGCAACAGTGTTAGAAGTAATGAATGCAGTACAGAGAACCACATATCAGTCCTCACAAAGGGTTCACAAGAGATGTCCTTTTCCCCATATAGATTTTTGGAGAGGATCCTCTTCTTCCCTATTTTCCCAACCTGAACAGTCTGGCTCTATCAGGCCTCATAACCTGTCATGCTTCCTCCCCTTTCTGACCAATATAGCCATGTGGGAGATCTTTGGTATTTCAGATTTTCTTTTAAGAATAGGTCACTAAAAACAGAGGTTGGCTTCTTTGAGTCCCTGGGAATCTTCCTTCTGAGGATACTGGATATGGGAGAGGTAGGGAATAGTGAACAGCAGCAGGACACTTTATCTATCTATCTATCTATCATCTATCTATCTATCTATCTATCTATCTATCTATCTATCTATCTATCATCTGTCTATTGTCTACTTATTGAGTCAGGGTCTCACTCTGTTACTCAGGATCTTGACTCACTGCAGTCTCGACCTTTTGGGTTCAGGTGATCATTCCACCTCAGCTTCCTGAGTAGCTGGACCTACACACACTACACCATGCCCAGCTAATTTTTTGATTTATTTTGTAGAGACAAGGTCTCTCTATGTTTGCCTAGGCTGGCCCCAAATTCCTGGGCTCAAGCAATCCTCTCACCTCAGCCTCTCAAAGTGCTGGGATTACAAGTATGAGCCACCATGATGTCTGACCAAGATTAAATATTTAAACACATCACACACACACACACACACACACACACACACACACACACACAGACTTGGGCTACTTAACTTCTTATAGGCTGATTAGAGATAGGTTAGGAAAAGACAGTTCTCTTAAATCTATGGTTGGAATATAGAAATACGTGCCTGGCTAAATGTCAACATAGGCAAGATGGGCCAGGGATAGGCCTTCCAGTCTGAACTAAAATGCCACAACAATATCACTAGAAACCAGAGTACATTCTTACTATGCCTAAGCTCTCACATGGACATTTTAGCAGAAGAGATTTGTGCTGGCTTAGCATGACTTTGCAAGTACTTATGCATTTGAGATCCTCTCTTTTATTTCTTCTGGGAGGATATACACTAGGATATAAATTGGTTCTATCTGGGACCCATGTTTTACAATAAAAATATTAGGGTAGGGTAACTCAGAGATCCACCCAAAACACAAGAAGTTACCTTAGGGAAAAGACAGAGCGTATCCCAGCCTCTAAGGCATAACTGCAAGAAAGGAAAGAAAGGGCTACTTACCAGAAATGAGGCCCTGCAGGCACTGGCTTGCACTGAAGAAAGCATTTCTGACAGAAACTCTTGAAGCCAGAAATGGTGTGGGAGCTAGGAACAGGAACCCAGCCAAGGTACCTGAGCCCAGAAATGGGTGTCCAGGTGGAAGAAAGTGTGCATTCTTGACTCACAGAAGGTCAGAGAAAGGGACACTTTCTTCCTTTTCTTATCAATAGTGTATTCACTAATAACTCTAGACTGACTGTAAAAATCACGATAACTGTGTATCTCTTAAACCAAAGGGGGTTTCTTCCATGGATGAAAAGGGTACAATTGAATCAAACCCTTGTTATTCTGCCACTCCTTGGAAAATGTCAGATTTTTCATGAATTCATAGAAGTTAAAGCCTGCTGCTGACTCAGAGAGCAATAACTTCTCTCCATGAGAATGACGAACTGGTACCAAGTGCTAGCTAACCCTGGACTGAAGTGAGAAGAAGAGACAAGTATTTACTCTTGAGTTACTAAGTATGATACTACGAACTATGATCTTGTTGGCCCTGCACACAAACTATTCTAGACAAAGGTATTCTATGACTTCAACTTCTATATAACACGAGCTAATTCTTTATTCTTGAAGTATTTAAAAATTAAGTGTGAGTGTTGTATAAATTACCTGTACTTCGTTGACTCTTTTCTGTTTTAAATTTTAATAGAAGGGACTGCCTCAGCATCACAGCATAATCAACCTGGAGTTTTTAATCTGCCCTTAAAAAAATAAGAAAATATATCCTCTGACAGTCTCACACTGTTCCATTCTTGAGCAGTTTGATGTTTTTAAAAATGTGACTTTGTCTGAGGCTCAAGGACTCCTAGTCGATGCCTATCATATGCATCTTCAATACAGTAAGCATAGTCCTTTTGCCTTCATCTTACTAGTATCAAGGTTTCCGACTTCTTTACTTACTAGAGATCAGCTTCATAAAGTTGTGCTCTGTTGGCAAATACTTTAAAACTCTTCCAAATCTTTACCAAGAATAGAACTTAACTGCTTTGCCATCATCTGTGTGAAGGCAGGTGACACTGAATGTCCAACTTGGCAGGTTCAGGGGAGGAGGAGGAGGAATAAAGATTCCTTTGACACATTTGCTACCAGAGCTTAAGCATCTGCTATAGCAAGTTGAACCTTTTTAGTTGAAAAGATGTACTTTGCATCAGCCTCATGAATATATCACGAGCCCTCATCCACCTCGCTAATGAGACTGGGAAAAGCGACCAGCACTGCCATGACCAGCACTGCCATACTCAGTGAACCGGGCTGGTAATATTGTTTCAAACCAATTTTGTCAACAGTGTGTGAGGGTGATGACAGACATTAGGTCATTTTCCTTCTAATCATTGTAGGCAGAACCTATTTGCATTGTAAACACACACAAATGCAGATCTTTCATGAAGTCAACATGGTTCTGCAATTGAATGAGCTGACATTTTCTGAAGGCTGGCTTCTTGGGAAACTTTTATCTGATAAAGCTAAATCTGTTTCTTTGATGACAAATTCTGAGGACAATTCAGTAACCTTTGGCATCTGACATGGATTCCAGAAACCATAATTGATCTGATGTCAATAAACTTTAAAGTTCTTCCACCAGGCTTCAAAATTTGGATGCCTGAGGATTCACACAAGATGTGATATTTTACCAATTGGCACAGACATTGTGATTTGGAGAATTTTCAATTTTCTGTCACTTAGCCAGAGTTCACCGAATTAAACTCTTTTATAAAGCTTCTGTTTGATACAAATATTTCAGCATACCAGTATACCTTCCTCTTTATCGCTCTGTCAACTGGTTTTTAAAAATGCTTAAATCTTTGAAGAATACTTTATCAATCTCAGTCTCCTGCAGTAGTTTTGAATTTTTCATAATCAAGCTCTCTAAATTTCAGTTATTTAAAAAACAAGTTGGGAAACTTTAATCAAAGTATTCAAGAGAGTACCAAAATACTTCAGCTTTTAGCAAAAAAAAAAAAAAAAAAATCTTAAATAAAGCTTGCAAACAGGAAAACATTGAAATTTATCCCTACAAAGCAAGAAAAGAACGGAACCCGTCATAATAGCTACAATAAAAAATAGTGGCAACACCAGATGCTGGTAAGGATGTGGAGAAACAGAATCATTCATACATTGCTGGTAGGGATGAGAACTCAAATGGTGTACAAGACTGGTTTTTTAAACTTTTTATCTTGAAATAATTATAGATTCACAGGAAACTGCAAAAAGCATGTTGATGTTTTGTGCACTCTTCACCCATCTTCCCACAGTGGTAATATCTTATATAACTATAGTGCAGTATCAAAACCAGGAAATTGACGTCAGCACAATTCACAGAGCTTATTTGAATTTCTCCAGTTTTACATACCCATTTGTGTGTGTGTTGCTTATGCAATTTTATTATATGTGTAATTAAATGTAACCACCACCACAATCAAGATAAGGAACTATTTCCTCACCATAAGTCTTCCTTGTGCTGCTCCTTTAAACCACACCTGTTCCTTCGGCCACATTCCTAACCTCTGGCAACATTATCATTTTGTTGTTTCAAAAATATTCTAGAATGTTATGTAATCATTATACAGAGTGTACCCTTTTGAAATTGGCTTCCCCCCCAACTCAGTATAATTCCCTTGAGATCCATTCAAATTCTTGCAGGTATCAATAGTTTCTTTTGATTACTGGATAGTAGCACTGAATGTACTATGGCTTGTTTAACCTTTACCCACGGAAAGACATCAAAGATTGCTGCCGGTGTTTGGCAAATGTGAAGAAGACTACAATGGACATCTGTGAACCAGTATTTGTGTGGACATAATTTTTATTTCTCTGGGATAACTTTCCAGAGATGCAATTACTCAGTCGTAGAGTAACTACATGCTCAGATTGAAAAGAAATTACCAAACGTTATTTCCAAAATGGTTGTACCTTTTTGCATTTCCACGAGAAATGTGTGAATACCCAGTTTTTCTTCATCTTCACCAGCATCTGCTGTCACTGTTTTTTATTTTAGCCATTCTGATGGATGGGTAGTGATATCTCCTTATGGCTTTAATTTATGCATACTTAATGGTCAATGAAATTAAATATTTTTATGTGCTTATTTACCATCTTTGTATCCTCTTCAGTGAAATGTTTGCTCATGTATTTTGCCCATTTTATAATCTGGATTTTTTTTCTTTTAATGTTGAATACTGAATTTTTTAATGTATTCTAGATACAAAAACTTTGTTGAATATGGTCTGTAAATATTTTTCCCAGTCTATAGCTTGTCTTTTGATTCCCTTAAAAGGGTCTTTAGAAGAGCAAAATTTTCAACTTTATAGAGGTCTAACTTACCAAATTTTCGTTTGTAAAGAAATATCTAACACCTACCCATAGGTAGGGTCAGAGTCTCACTCTGTTGCCCAAGTTAGAGTGCAGTGGCGTGATCACGGCTCACCGCAACCTTGACCTCCTGGGTTCATGCGATTCTTCAGCTTCAGCCTCCTGAGTGGCTGGAACTACAAGTATGTGCCACCACACTCAGCTAATTTTGATTTTTTTTTTTTTAGAGTCAACGTCTTGCTATGCTGCCTAATGTTGCCTAGGCTGGTCTCAAACTCCTGGGCTCAAGCAGTCCTCTCACCTTGGCTTCCCAAAGTGCTGGGATTATTGGTGTGAGCTACTGCACCTGATCCTTGAAACAATTTGAGTTAATTTTTGTATAAGGTATAAAATTTCAGTTGAAGTTTTTTTTTGTTTTGTTTTGGTTTTTTGCACATGATATCAGTTGCTCTAGCACCATTTGTTGAAAAGATTATCTTTTCTTCAATTAACTGCTTTTGCAGCTTTGTCAAAAAATGATTTGGCACATTTGTGTGGGGTCTATTTTTGGGTTCCCTATTTTATTCCATGGATCTATGTGTCCAGCTCTCTGCCAGTATTGCACTGCTTTGATTATTGTAGCTATATTGTATAGGTATTTTGAAATTTATATTTTTTAAGTATAGTGTTGTTATTTTTCCCCCTAATATTTTATATCCTCAGTAGGTTGATTTCTTGTTTGTTGAGACATAGTCTCACCATGTTGCCCAGGTTGCTCTTGAACTCATGGGCTCAAGCAATCCTCCTACCTTAGCCTTCTAAGTATCTGAAATTATAGGTACAAATAAGCATTATTGTAGCTATATAGTAAGACTTAACATCATGTAGAGTGATTTGTCCTACTTTATTTTTCTTTTTAAAAAAAATGTTTGCTATTCTAGGTTATTTGCTGTCCATATACTTTAAAAAATAAGTTTGTATATGTCTACAAAAAATCTTACTGGGAATTTGATAGGAATTTGTTAACTCATAGATTAATTTGGAGAGGATCAACATCTTTATGATGCTGAATCTTCTAATCCATGGATGCAGTATGTCTTTCCATTTACTTAGGTTTTCTTTGACTGCTGTCATCAGCATTTTGCAATTTTTTAAACCTACAGATGTTTTATTAGACTTACATCTAAATATTTCATTTTCTTTGGAAAAATTATACATAGTATTGTGTTTTTAATTTTGGTTTCCACCTGCTTGTTGTTTGTACAGAAATGTGGTTAATTTTTGTGTTCACCTTGTACCCACAACTTGGCTGAACTCATTTATTCTAGGAATTATCTCTCTCTACAGATTTCTTGGATGGTCTATGTGGACAACCATGTCATCTGTGAATAAGGATGGTTTTATTGCTTCCATTCCAATGTATATGTCATTTGTTTATTTGTCAAGATTTAATCTTTAGGTTGCATAATTGAGCTTGAAAATATGTTGACTTGTTTAAAGGATCATTTGATGGGAATTCCTGTTTTTAATTCGACATATTTACATCCTGTATCAGAAAGGATTGACATCAAAAAGTCCTACAGTTTTGAAGCATTTAAATTTGATGAAACATTCAAAGGCATCAGATACAATTTATTTGACAATTTTGTCTTGGAAAAATATTTGTTGAAGAAAGGTACTCAATAGAGATAAAAATAAAGTAAATCTGAATGTTTGCCTTGATATTTAGACATTTTAATTTAAAAAACAAAATTTAGAATATCATACATTTAGCAGATATGCACTGACCTTACTATTATGACAACCAAAAGAGTCAATTGACCTATCAACTCCAAGTTTATTAGTCATAATTTGAATTGCAGACAAAATATTGGGAATGATATTATATTGAAATGAATACATTCTTTAGAAAAATGCCAATGACTGATAATGACTGAGAAACTGGTTAGCATAAATGAATATATACCCAAAATAATAATTTTTCTTGCAATTTTAAAATGTTTTAATGTCAATATAAAGATTTATTCTGCTTTAATATAAGTTGATTTTTTTTAAGCAAATATGTCTTTTTTGTTTGTTTGTTTGTTTTGTTTTTGAGACAGGCTCTCACTTTGTTGCCTGGGCTGGTGTTCAGGGCCATGATCCCGGTTCACTGTAATCTTGACCTTCTGGGTTCAAATGATTTTCCCACTTCAGCTCCCCAACTAGCTGGAACTACAGGCCACCAAGCCTGGGTTTATAAAAAAAAATTCTGTAGGGACAAGGTCTTGCTGTGTTGCCCAGGCTGGTCTTAAACTTCTGGGCTCAAGCAATCCTCGCAGCTTGGCCTCCCAAAGTGCTGGGATTACAGGAGTGAGCCACTGTGCCCAGTCAAAAGATATCATTTTTTAAAAAGCTTAAATACAATCATATTTTATTTAATAAAAAAAAGCAATATTGCTTAATACACATTTCAAGAAGTTATAGAATGTTAACTTTTTAAAAACATCTCCTTTTACTCTAAAAATGTGTAGTGATTTGGACACGAAATTTCATGATCATCACAGTGCAACTTCACTTTAAAACCACAAGTATATTCAGCATTATGACATTCTGAGATAGAGCTGCTGATATAGGTACAAAGGTAAGAAATTATCCCCTAGAACACTAATAGAGGGAAGATAGCCAGAATAATCATAATTGGGAGGAATTTGGGGCACACACATAAGAGGGAGCAGGCCTGAGGCAGTGCTCTGTGAAAGCTAAAGACACCTCTACGTCTACATCAGAGAGAGATATCCTATGCCAGCCCTGGAACTCTGCCTGTTACAGAATAGCATGCTTTTGAAAGAATTGAAATACAAGACTGTATATCCAGGGGGACCAGGGAACAAGTTTACTGAATTGGGTGAAGACACTGGGAGTTCTAAAGTTTGTTCCTGGACTTCTCTATTTAGTGACAGCAGTGACCAACTAAGTCAGTATGTACAGCCTCCCCAGTGTAACACCAGTGATGTAGCACTAGTTCCCAGGATTGCACAATGATCAGACAGTGCATGTGAAGGTATGATCCATAGCATCAATCAGGAGCGTCCTTGGAGGAGTTTACCTAAGAATCCTTTGTTTCTCTGTCCAGGCAATGCAAAAGTAGGGAAGCTCTCACTAGTGCTGAAGACACTAACTTAGAAGGAAACAGGAACAGGTATGTTGAAACAATGACACACACACACACACACACACACACACACACACACACACACACACACACACCCGTTATGCTAAAATTTTGGCTGTTAGGTTTGGAAGGTGTATTTGTTTTCTAGGGCTGTGGTTACCACAAACGGAGTGACCTAAAACCAACAGACATTTATTCTCTCACATTTCTGGAGGCCAAGGTGTCAGCAGGGCTATGCTCTCTCTGAATATCTAGGGATGGAAGCATCCTTCCTTGTCTCTTTCAGTTTCTGGTAGCCCTGGGTATTTTTTGGTGTGTGGCCAGTCTCAACCTCTGTCTTCACATGGCTGTCTTCTTCTGTCTCTCTTCTTCTCATAGGACACCAGTCATATTGGATTAATGGCCTGCCCTACTCCAGTGTGATTGCATCTTAACATTCATCTGCAAAGATCCTATTTTCACATTCACAAGTACCAGGGATAAGGACTTCAATATATTTAGCTGGGGGACACAATTCAACCCATAAGGAGTTTAATGAGTCTAATCAATAATCTTGAAGAACTCCCTTTTCAGTGTAAGAAAAATGTATTATACTCAGATTATGGGTACATTCAGAAATCTTAGAAACGGGCATGCAAACTCAAGACAAAGAGAAGTTTGAGTTATCAGAAGTTTAGTGAATTTGTGCAATAAATCATATCTTCAAGGCTTTCTTGAAAGAACCTACCATAAGGCAAAGTTTCTCATTTCCAGAAGAGATTTTGCGTGATATGTATACTCTGCCGAATGGAATGGAGATGACCAGATGATACATGAATATGCAGTGTCATAAAATGACACTGTATATTCATGTATGCCATTAGAATTACTTAATACTACTGACCCCAAAGAAAATATAAACTCAAGCCCAGTCATATCTCTCTGTACAGAATCACAAACACACTGACCAAGATCTCTTTGCTTTCAGAAAATTTCCCAGGGAAACATAGAGTAGTTCATATAAATATGCTGACATCTTTCAACAGCTGAAAGAACTCATTCTGGGTGTTAACACAGCAGGGAGCTGGAAGACGAAGAAGTGATTGGCGTGCTGACACACTGCTGTAAGAATGGCAGTAGGGAACAATTACATTGCTCAAAGAACACTTCACAATTGGAAGGAAGAGAATTATGTCAGTGCTGAAAGATTTCACAGCTGTACTCCAAAACAAACCTGGAAATGCACATTATAGGTACTGGAAACAAAAGAGCCTATTATTTTGTCTTCTTTTAGGTAAGTGGTAAAGTACTGGGAGGCGGCAGAAAAGATAATTCTAAAGGGCAATTCAGCCTCCTTGTCAGCACCCGGGCCTTTGCTAGTTGTCATTTCCACATGTACAACTACTTCCTCAAAAAAGCAAGGTTAGGCTTTGTGTAAAATATTAGAATGAACTCAGTCTGATCATGATTGCCTTATATCCAAAATGATTATTTTACTACATTGATGTAGGGCTTAGAAAGTTTCTAACATTCTTTTGTAGAAAGACTTTTGGTATAATTACTGAAAGAACAACACGAAAAAAACCTTACTTCGAAACAATGGGTGGGCAAAACTAATTTAAGCCTTTGATTTAAGAAAGCCCCTAGGGTCATTCCAAGTTTAAGTAAGGGTGATAACAGAACACAGTAACCTAATTTACTGCTCCACCTCCCTCCTCTGCATGCAGATGGGATTATAAAGTGCATGCACATCTTGTTCTGGCTCTTGTCTCTCACCTCCAGACTTACCTTCCTATATCCTGCTGTGTCATCCTTGACTGGGACCCAGCCAGACCCGTCCCTTCTTTGCCAGCTGGCTCCTTCTTGGGTTCTCTCACTAGGGGGCACTAGAGGGAACCTAGGAGGTGGCCTCTCTGCTGTATTCTTTCCTGTTTTAAGTCTGGTTCCTATCATTCCCACCCTAGCAATCACTGTTCATCCGGGCTGGTGACAGTTGTTTCCAGTCCCTTTCATACTCCCAGGAGTAGCCTCACCATTAACTACCCTCTCTTAGAACCACCAGCACTGCCAGTCAGTGCTTGTTCCTCAGATATCTGAGTCAGGCATGCAGGTGTCTGGGTCCAAGCGACTCAGACAGCAACAGCAGGCTGCCAGCAGACCCTCTTCAGAGCTACTGAGATACAACATCCTACCCTGAGCTTTCTTCTAATAACTCCATTCCGCTGGCCTGAAGGGTGTTGCTGCAATGGTCCCCTGTGCCCTTTCGGTGCTCCAATATTTGTTATCCAGTTCCTTGTATGAAATTCTTTATGTTAACAAGCTGATGCTGAGTCTCCTTTCCTGATTAGACATTTACTGAAAGGCATCTACATCTTAATACGATTTCTATGCCTACTGTTTATTTAGCCATTTTATAAGATGTGTCTATAGCTCATTTACTGCTGTATACAGTCAGAAGAATTAGATGTATGCATCAGAGCTTAAGTGCATCATCGTGCAGTCTACTTATCCTGGTCTCCAAATCCCTCCCTTTAAGTAATGCTCTAGAGTGTTTAAACCCTTCCTGACCCGAAGAATCCTGATAGTAGGTACTCAGTCATTAGCTGAATCATCACATTATTACATTCCCTGCAATGAGAGTGCAGCAACTTCAGATCACAGCTTTGAAGAATGCTTGGACCCTCTTCAATCACTTCTGTGTCTGCTCCAAAACTCAATGAATGATCATCTTGGGAAAGCTGAAGTTAAATATTTGAGGCACAAAGGATGCACTATGATGTGCCGGAGAAAAACTGTCATGATAAAAGAAAAGGTCCACTTTATTAATCAACAACTTGGGCTGATCATTCCTGAGATTAGCATAGATTTTCTCTTCACCTTGCTAGTCTCAGACCATTCTGTGATTTGACCCAGATAGTCAGAATGTGGGAAGCTTTGAGCCAGGAATATCTTAGGATCCTTTTTAAAGGACTAAAAGATGCAAATTTAATAGCAGTGCTCCTTCACACACACATATGAAATATCCAGTGTTCTATTTGAGTAGAAAGTTTTTACTCACAGGAAGAACTCATACCATTTATGAGAGATTTAATGAAAACAAACCTTATGAGCTTTTATAATAAATCATAAATGAACTTTGCTCAGGCCTGCATGACCACAATTAACAGATTCTTAAGATGGCAAGCCTTCCAAACTGAAGAGTAAACAACTTAGGAAAAGGCAGTGGGAATCCACATATTCATCAGGTCTTACCCAGAAGAGCAGACATTGTACTAATGAAACTTCGTGCTTAGAAAAGAGAAGGGGGTAAATGTAGTATTCAACCATGAAGATTCTGCCATTGTTTGAGGCATTAAGTTGGGTGTCTCTGAAGTTCCAGGAGAGCTCAAGTATGCAGAAAGATTTATCTACAGCAACCTGAAACCATAGAGTATTTTACACCAAGCTTAGAGATGCATGCAGACATACCAGGATTTGCAGTAATTAAATAGGTCTATCTATATAATGCAATTAATCCCTATGGCCTCCCCTTTGACTTCTGGCTCAGTCATTTCTACTCAGCAGCAACAGAAGCATTTATGATGTTTCTGTCCATTTTCTATGAGAAACGGTGCATTTTCTGGCAAATGCTTCCAAGGTGAAGAGTAAGAAGAATAAGTAAGTAAACTCTCGTGATGATGAACTCTCTTGCTCACCAAGGCTTTTCTGATCCACGCCTATCACCACCTTGCATAACTGAAACTTTCTATTCCCTCTTCTCCCCCACCTCAGGGATAACACAAAATTGCTCTTCCCAATGCTGTGCATCCAAAACACACTTCACAGCCCTTGCTGCAAAGTGTTCCATGCACAATCTGCAACCTCCACCTACATGCCTGGAAAGATTCTCCCACTGTCCACAAAGGTTAGAATCTGTCCTGTGGTCTCTTCATCTTGCCAGAGGGGCATCCACAGTCACTTCAATATCCTTGTTGGTGATCTTTCTAGAATTCTGACTTCCTGATGTCTCTTCAACTGTTCTCCCTGCCATCAAAGGCAAAGGCGTAACTCAGACCTTGAAACACACTTCCTACGCCTCTGAGATCTGAAACCTCAAGCTTTTCTTTTGACCCTGACTCTCTCTCCTTCCGTGGATCTCAATTTCAAACCGAACCACTGCCAAGCTCTTGTTTATCTTCACTGCAATGCCAGGCCTTGGCCCTCTCCAAATTCTTCTTCCAGCTTCATGAAGTCTTCCCTCCCCGTGTACCCAAGACACCACCTCTGTCGGCCTTTGCACTTTGATAGCATGCCAATTCTCTTGCCCTTTAAATAGGTTGGGTCCTGTCCCAGTCTATGAGAGCTGCAATAACAGATAGCAAAGTGGGTGGCTTATAGACAACAAAAATGTACTTAAATTTATTATTAAATTTATTTAGAAAAACCTCAAATTTATTTCTCACAGTCCTGGAGCCTGAGAAGCCCTGGTAGATTCAGTGCCTGGTGAAGGCCCACTTCCTTAGACAGCCATCTTCTCTTCGTATGGCAAAGGGGCAGGGCAGCTCTCTGGTGCTTCCTTAGTAAGGACACAAATCCTATTCATGAGAGCTCCACCCTTCATGACCACAGCCTATCTCTGGTTCTTCCCTGGGGTTACTCCAAGGCCTCAGACCCTTGAATGGGAACTGGGCCTCTAGGGAAACCCCTGTCATCTCGAGAAAGTAACTTTCATTGCCTTGGTTCTTCTCCAAGTTGATTGGCAGCCTGCCCTTTCATGCACCCCACATCCCACTAAGGCCTGGGACTCCTGGCAAGGGTTCCAGATTGCTGCTGCAAGCCCCAGTAGCTATAAGAGTAGCACTGTTGTATACATGGTTACTGAACACTTATGCCTGGTTCAGAAGAGATGGGCCAAGTTACACACCAGATTTTGAAAGGTTGGTTCTAAAAAAAGAATACAAACTATCTTGTCAGTATTTTTATATTGATTACATATTGAAAGTATAGTGGGTTTTTTTTTTTTTTGAGTCAGAGTCTCACTTTACCACCCAGGCTAGAGCGCAGTGGCACAAGCATGGCTCACTGCAGCCTCAAACTCCTGGGCTCAATTGATCCTCCCACCTCGGTCTCCAGAATAGCTGGGACTACAGTTGTGTGTCACCTCTCCTGGTTAATTTTTTGTTTTTTGTAGAGACGAAATCTCACTATATTGCCTAGTCGTGTCTCAAACTCCTGGGCTCAAGCAAAACTCCTGCCTTGGCCTCCCAAAGTGCTGGAATTACAGGCATGAGCCACTGCACCTGGCCAAAAGTATACTATTTTGGCTATATTGAGTTAAATCAAACATATTACTAAAATCAATTTTACCTATTTCTTTTTACTTTTTTCATGTGGCTACCAGACAATATAAAATGACACACGTGTCTCACTCAGGAGGCGCTGCATTAGTAGGCTGTCACTATCTGCCTTGGTATTTTCCCCCACACCACAATGGTCACACTAGGGACTCACCTTTGGCAGGGACCCAAGTCTCTGATGCCAGCCTTGCAGCAATGAGAATAGTCTCTGTGCTGCCTTGGTTCTTGGAGACCATTGGCTGCATGGACCATGGGTGGCCAGATTTAGTAAATAAAGATACAGATTGTCCTGTTGAGTTTAAACTTCAGATAAATAGCAAATTATATTTTAAGTATGCTTCATGATATTATTATTATTTTTACCTAGAATTCAAGTTTGGCTGGGCATTCTGGATTTTATCGGTCAATCCTATGAGCTGAACTCCACATTTCCGCCACATTCTCCTCAGCCCTGGGTCACACCAAGGACTCAGCCCTTGGAAGAGCACCTGGATCGTTGGTGCTGGCCACAAAAACACACGGAAGTCACTGTATTGCTCTGGAAATTCTCAGAGTATCCTGGTTGCCGGGACTCCATTTTCTCAGGTCTCTGGGGCCACGGCAGTACCCCAGAAGTTATTAGAGGACTGTTTTTGCACTGTCTTGGTTTACTTAAAATGCATTGCCTGGTCTAATTGGACCCTGCTTCACTGGGTCAGCATCAGAGTCTCAAACCTTGGCAGTACAGTTGACACCTTGACTTGATTCTGCTTAGAGTGCATGGCTGCCTGGCCTCCAGTGTGCTGACACACTTATTTTGGCCTCAGGGTGCATCAATGTCTCTGCGTTCCTTGGCAAGGAACTTGGACCACTGGCACCAGCTGCAGAGGCTGTTTGAAGCTTGTCTTTGCAGTTTTCCATGCGTCCCACCTTGTAGCCTGGTTTCCTCCTGGTGTCCTGACTGCCCAGCTCCCCTCTCCCTTATACTGCTAGGTTCATCCCTTGGGAGGTGGTCCAGCCCTCTGCAAGTCCCCAAAGCTCACTAGCTTACCTCATTTCCTTGGTTTCTTTCAAATACGTTGTCTACCCAGTCCTTCTGGTTCCATGTCACTGGTCCCATGTTACCAGTGCCTCTGCAGCAACTTCAGAACCAAGCAGAGTACAGACTTATGACCTTAGCTGATTTGACATGTGCTGGGTTGCTCAGAACCTACTCACCAATGGGGAATTGAGAGAGGTGACATGGTCATTTCCTGAAGATTGTCTCAACTCTCAACCACCTAATTTCCACAATGTTGCATTGGCATTGCCGTGCTTGAGACTGGGTACCTTGGTTCTCATGAGTGCATACCAGCTGCCCAGTGCCTGGCCTGTGTCCCAGCATCTCAAGGTCACCCGGTGCAGGAGCTCTGTGTCAGCCATTAGAGTCTTGATTCTTTTAGCAGGGTATCAGCTGCCCAGATCCCACAATGCCCAGACCCCCTTGCAGGTGTCCTGGTCCCCTGGTGGCAGTCCCAAAAACTAGCATGAGTGGCTACCCACTAGGTTGTCCTTCGGGTCACACCAGTGCTTTGGATTTTTGGCAGGCAGCTTGTACTTCTGGTTCCTGCCTCAGAAATCATGAGAAGGTAGTTACCAGGTTACCTAATATATGTTTTCCTATGGTGGGATAAATGAGCAGTTAAGCCAATGTGATGCCAAGATCCAGTTAGACCAAGGACCAGAATACCTTCTAAGACAAGGAGCTGAGGGCTCTCTGGACTGACTTCTTCTCTCACAGACTATCTCAGTGATTCTCCCAGTGGTCATGTTCTTGTGCTGGGACCTGGGCTTTCCTGGCCCTTGCTGCTGAGGATCCAAGCTTTCTGACATCTGTGGGGTGAGCTCAGGGGTCTGTGGCCCCAGAAAGGAAGAGAATGAAGAATATTCCTAATAAGAAGAAGTGTTCCCTCTAATTCCTCCAAATTCTGTGCACTGGCTCCTGTGCCAAACTTTCAGGTTTTCCCTCATCAGAGGCTTCAGATTTAATGGGAAAATCTAGATTTTGGCATCAGGCTAGTCAGATTTCCAGCTTTGTCACTAATGGTGGGTACGAATGACATAGTCTTTCTGGTCTTGGTTTTTTCAGATGTAAAATAGGATGGTAATGATTATTAAACACTGTCCTCCTTTCCCCTAACCTTTGCTGGGTCGTGAGTCAGTTCCTAGATCATGCCACTTTCTGGAAGTCACAGGTCCCACTCTCTGGGCTCCAGTCTTTTTTCCACAGAGCTGGGGTTGAGATATATCTTGGTCTGTGGTATTTTCTAGAAAGCTTAGTTTACAGAACCCCTATTTCTCCCTTTCCCTCAACTTATTCTCTTGAAAGACCCCAGAATGGCCTCTTTAGGAACTATGAAGTTTCTAGAAGCCCCCACTCCCTTGATCTTGTCCTTCCAATCATGGAGCTTGGGTCATAGAACTTCTTGGAAAGCCTAGGACCTTAAAAATTTTCATCACTTTTCAACCTCCTCTTAGAAGGTCTTGGTTTATCCAGATGTTTAAGAACCTTCTGGAAGCCCCTAATCTTTCTATCCAAAGAAGGGGTCCACTCACCCCAAGAAAACTATTGCATTTCTTTCTTTAACCTTATTTAAGGCCATCATTTTCCTAGCACCCCCCCAGCCTCATGGATGGAACACAACACTCAAACTCTGGAGGAGGCCTTAGTCATGTGGGCCTGAAAGCGGGGGAAAGCAAATTCAAGGGTTTTTAGGGAGGTCTGGAGGAGTTTGCTCTTCTGGGCTGAGAGGCAGACTCTTTTCTCTCAGTTTTGCCCTATATCCCATCTCCTTCCCCTGGAGGCAGCTGGGAAGGAGCAGAGCAGGCCTTGAGGCCAAGTCCCAGTAATGGCGGCCAAGCAAGAAGACTACCTTCCTTCTCCATGGCCACGAATGGTGAACTGAGGCTAACCTGTGGAGGCGGCTTCACATGGGCCCCAGCTATCCAAGGGGTCTCCTACTTGTCTTTGGCTCAACCCCTCTTCTTTTCCTACTCCTCACTTCTTCCACTAGTAGAGAGTGAATCCATGGGCTCCCCTGAAGGCCACTGCAGAGCCAGCAGAGACCTATGGGCTTGTCAAGCTTGAAGGCTGGTACATGCTACACACTTTTGCGTGGTCTGCTTCTTTGTTTTTGTGTTCCACCCTTGGGCATTGTCTCTGTCGCTTTGTGTTTTTCAGTCTCACTTTCAGTTTCTCCTTTGAATGTGTGATTTCATGGTGTTAAATCAGAGAGAGCACAAAGGAGGGTAGAACTCCAGGCAGGAAGTGGAAACACCTGTGCTGAAGTCATCGCTCCACCTTCTAAGTCCTGTGCCAGTCTGGAAATCATTTAGCCCCTGTTTTCTTTCCTGTAAACAAAAGAAGGTGCTCATCTGAACTTCTTTTAGGATGAGAATAATGATTTGAGTTCTTTGGAGATGTTGAAAATGTAATTTTACATACTGTTCTGAATTTATTTTCTGCCTTCTGGTTTTGGTATAGGAACATCTTCAGCCTACAATGATGCCGTTGTGTGTTAAGATGGAGAGGGAGAGGAAGACCACTCCCAAGTTCAGGACATTTAATAAAAATTTCTTCTGTAATTGTTTTTGGAATGGAAATCAGAGTAGTGCCTTTTTTTTATCATCTCGTACCTGCCACTGAGCCCCGCCTAACTCAATGCCTTAGCACCTATCACTGCCCTGAGTCTCCTTGTTCCAAATCTCAGCTGTGACCTAAAGACTTTTCCATTTACCACCAATGTCAAAGCCAATGCTTCAAAGTGGCTGGAGTCCCTTAGCCATCCTGCAAACTTTAGCAGACCTTGGAAGTTTTGTCTGGCCTGAGGAATCTGGTCAGTCATCCAGACTTTCCCAAAGCATTTAAGAACAGTGTTTTGCATGTTATCACTGGGGCTTGGTATTGTGTGCTCAAAAGACCAGGTTAGGATCACTTTCCAGTCAGTCTCAGCAGTTCTGTGGTAGAGGGGAGCTGAGCACTAGGGGCAGTGGGAGGGGGGTTCTGGTCTTCTGTGAGCCGGCCCCTGAGTGCCACACCCACATCCTTTTAATTTCAGAGAGCTGACAGTGGTCTGCAGCTTCCTGACCAGAGTCTCATCTATCTCTAGAGACTTGGTACCTGTGGTCTAGTGGGAGAACCTTCCTATGAGTACTTTCATTGTAATAAAGTGAGAGATTTTTATTCTTTTTTTTTTTTTTTTGAGTTGGAGTTTCACTCCGTCGCCCAGACTGGGGTGCAGTGGCCACTCCCAGCCACCGCAGCCTCGACCCACTGGGCTCCGGTGATCCTTCTACCTCAGGCTTCTGAGTAGCTGGAACTACAGGCGTGCACTACCACGCCCGGCTGATTTTTGATTTATTGTAGAGATGAGGTCTCGCTGCCCAAGCGGGTCTCGAACCTGCGGGCTCAGGCAATCCACTCACCTCAGCCTCCCAAAGGTGTGGGATTACAGGCTGAGTCACCGAGCCTGGCTGAGAATTTGATTCTTACAAGGAATGAGCCCTGTACCAGAAGGCCTGGGGCTATGGGCGACTTGGGGACATGGATATAGAGTTGCATGGCTGCTGTGCCAATCCTGGGAAACAGCACAGTCAGATAAAAGACGTTGAAAAGTGCCGAGATGACAGCATGTGCTAGTTGCTGAGGACAATAATATTGGCATCTCAGGGCCAGCCAGGACTCTACAGCAGGGAGGTTCAGAACTTTCTGGGTCCTTATTTGATCCTCCATTGGTAAAAACTAGAACAAAGTATTCATGTGGGGCCACAGAGAATATTGGCTGATTCCTCCTTCCTCCCACTTCCTTATCTCAGAATCATGAGGAGCAGCACCAACTTGGTAGGAAGACAGTGAACCTCACAAAGACTGCAGCTGGGCCTGGCTGCAGCCACAGCAGTCTGGTCACGCATCGTTTTCCCAGAGGGCCAGTGACGGTCTGTCCACCCTCCCCCGACTGGTCCCAGAGGTCTGACACTTGAGTCATTGAGCACAGGGCTAGTTGGAGGATGGGCATGAGAATTTCCCCTTACATGGCTTTTTTCTCTGGGATAACTCTGAAATTAAATGTGTTCATCGTTTGTAATGAGATTAATACCACTTGGCACAGATAGGAAACAAGGGATGCCAATACCAGATAAGGAAGGCTGCCTGAGAGAATGCTTCTAGCTCTGAGATTCTGTAGACTTAATCCTGTTATTATTGTTAATATGTGTAATTTAAAATATCAACGATGTGTATCAATAGGGAGGATTTGTTCTGTCTTTTCTAAATATGTGGGTCACATATATAGTGTTTCATGGTTTACAAAACAGAGTTGTAACCCTGACAAAAATCCTCTGAGCCATTTTACGGCTGAGCAAAGTGTCTTTCGACTCCAAGTTCCCATCTCCGGCCCCAGGGTGACCTGTGGTAGGCCAGTCCCAGAGGGTTTGCCTGTGCCCTGGGCTAAGATTTTTTCTGGATCCTTCTCTAACAACTTCACTGGGTGATTTTAAGTGAGGAGTCATTTTCCATTTCTGCCTTAATTCCCCCTCCTGTCCTCACCCATCCCATAACATGAGGTGACAACCTTCCTGTGGATAGCATCTGGGCTCTGGGGGCCCTTGGTTATTCCCTCCCCAGCTCTTCCTGGAGTGTGGGTTCCCAGAATCACAGGGACTCTTGACTGTGAGTGAATAAACTACCTTATAGTTGAGTAACATGAGTCTGGTATTCATGCTATTTTCAGTCTCTTGAGGTAAATCTTAATGACCTTAAGGGCGTGAACAATGTTTGCATTTTATATATATATATTGGTTGTTGTTATTGCTGTTGCAGTTTGGGACCCAGTGCTAGGCACCTAATGGGCCCCACATAGATGAGTGCTGGGCTCTCTTTTCTTGAGGGGTGCAGCCTTTTAAACCTCATTGCTCACATGTCAGGTCTTTAACAGGACACCCCAGAAAATTTCTAATCTCTTTTTGCTCCCTATAGGTAATTGCACAGAAAATCCATGCTGCAAATATCTCAAAGAGAATTACACGGAATTATAAATCTCCTTTTCACCGTACTAGGCTTTCTCTCTGACAAAGAAGCAGGCGCATTTTTAGGATGTGGGTTGGAAGGTGAACGTAACCTCCACTCTGCAATTGAACCACATGCTTTCCACATCTCACTCACAAACCAGCATGGGAGTCTACCTAAGCTGGGCCTCAACAGATGCTCTCCCCTAGGGCTGACGTGGCCCTTAGAATGCTTAGAGGCTTCTGATGAGAAGGCCCAAGTCCAGTGATGGGACTTTTAGCTCAATGCCATAAAACTGGTTCAAAGTCAGGTGCGGTGGTTCACATCTGTAATCCCAGCACTTTGAGAGACCAAGGTGAGAAAGATGACTTGAGCCCAGGAATTTGAGATCAGCCTGGGCAACATAGCAAGACCCTGTCTCTAAGAATAATAAAAAAAATTAGCCAGTCATGGTGGCATGCATCTGTAGTCCCAGCTACTCAGGAGACTGGGGCGGGAGGATCGCTTGAATACAGGAGTTCACAGTTGCAGTGAACTGTGATTGTGCCACCACACTCCAGTCTGGGTGACAGAATGAGATTCTGACTCGAAAGAAAGAAAGAAAGAAAGAAAGAAAGAAAGAAAGAAAGAAAGAAAGAAAGAAAGAAAGAAAGGAAGGAAGGAAGGAAGGAAGAAAGAAAAAAATCATTTAATTCTGAGCTGTTTCCAATACTATAAAAAAGCTGCTTTCATTGTGATCATGTCCTAAAACACAAAACATTAAAAAAAAAAAGAGGGGGGTTTCAAACTGACCTGAGATGTTAACTGTCCCGGGTCCCCTCATGCTCCTGATGGCTGAGAAACACCAATTCTTTCCTGAAATAATGGTCAGCTGTGAGTGAAATATTTGCATGGGGCCTCCACTGAGCTGCTTTGCAACATCAAGCGTATAAACTCAGGTTATCATAAATATGCAGAACACTTTATGAGTCCCCACATGAGGACGTGAAGTCTGACGGTGGGAGCCATGTGTGGAAGCAGGCCTGTCCTAAGATATTGTGACTTTGTGGTCATCTCATTCTGGTTGGCAGCTCCAGGTGGTCAGGGATGAGGGAAGCAAGGAATGCACCACAATGTCCTGCCCTACCCATCCTGGACCCATCCCTACCCAAAGGGCACTCTGGCCTGGTGGTCTGTTGGAAGGAGGATACATGTGAATAACGGGGGTGAGAAATGTCAGAGGAGTAACAGTCCTAGGGACTTCCAGGGAAGGGAATATAGGGTGCATGAGGGTATATAACAGAAATATTAACAGCAATATTAACAACCACCGCTGACCTCTTGAAGTCCTCATTCTGTAGCAAGCATTGCCTACACACTAACTTACTGGATCGTCATAAAAGCTTTGTGAGGTTGATATTATATTCTTCATTTTCAGATGAAGATACTGAAGTTCAGAGAAGTTGTCACTTACCCAAGACCTCTCAGCAAGCAAATGGTAAAACCAAGATTCCAATGGAGATGTCTATGACTCTGAAGTCAGAGATTTTCCACTGAGGCAGAGTGAAGCAAAGTGTGGGTTCTTGCATCAGACAGGCTTCAGTTCCACTATTTGCCAGCCATGTGACCTCAGACAAGTGACTTAACTTCTCTGTGCTTCCATTTTATCATCTGTACAATAAGGATTTGAAGAGAATTAAATGAGAAGATGCTTAAAAAGCATCTGCCACAGTGCCTGGTTAAGTTAGGTGTGAGATTAATCAATGGTGCTATTCCTGTTTTGAAACCTTCAATTTGATACTGGGTACCCATAGATTTGGTCAACTTGCTGGTTTGAAAACCTAGATGTCATCACCTTGTGATGAGAACAGACTCCTCTTTCCCCAATCTCTTTTCCTTTCCCATCTCAGCAAAGGGTACCATTGCTACAAACTGAATTGTGTTCCCTTCTTTATAGGCTGAAGCCCTAACCCTCAGTGTGACTGTCTTTGAGATAGGGTCTTCAGGGGATAATTTAAGTTAAATGAAGTCATAAGGGTGAACTCCTAATATGATGGGGATGGGGTTGGTGCCCTTATAAGTCTGAAAAGAGAGACCAGAGTGCTTTCTCTCCCCATCCTGTGAGGACATTGTGAGAAGGCAGTCATCTGCAAGCCAGGATGAGAATTCTTGCCAGAAACCGGTCCTGTCCAATCTTGACCTACCCAGTCTCCAGAACGGAGAGAAATGAATCACTGCTGTGGAAGCTACTCAGTCTATAGTATTTTGTTATGGTGGTACATGCTGGCCAATATAACCACCATGTGACAAGCTGGGTGAGCCAGAGTCCTGGGTGTTGGTCTGATACTTTTAGTTCCCTCATGGCCACATGTCATCCAGAATCATAGTAGGTCAATTCTATCTCCAAGACGTTTCACAAATATTTTCAGTTCTCTTGACTCCATTCAGCATTTTTATTGCAGATTTTTTCAAATATCTATAACGGTAGAGAAAAAAATATATAGGAAAATCAATGTATCCATTAGCAGTTTCAGCAATGATCAGCACATGGTGAATTTCATTTCATCCCTGACCTTATCCACTTCCCCATTCCAGACTATTCTGAAACAAACCCAATATATTATATAATTTTACCTAAAAATATTTTGGTGTATTTCTATAAAAGGCAAGAGCCCCTTTTTAAAACCATCTTACCATTATCACTCCTAATATTTTATTTTTTTCTTGTTCTCCTTCTTTTTCTTCAGAGTCAGAGTCTCACTCTGTCCCCCAGGCTGGAGTGCAGTGGCACGATCATGACTCACCATAGCCTCTACCTCCTGGGCTCAGCCTCCGAGAAGCTGGGACTACAGTTGCATGCCACCATGAATGATTAAGTTTTTGATTTCTTGTAGAGACAAGGCCTTCCTATGTTGTTCAGGCAGGTCTCAAACTCCTGGGCTCAAGCAATCCTCCTGCCTTGGCCTCCCAAACTGAGATTACAGGCATCAGCCACTGCAACTGACCCTAATATTTTTAAACATTTCTTAAATCATAAAATATCCAGTCAATGTTTATAGTTCCATGGTTGACTTGAGAAAAAAATTATTTTTATAGTTTGTTTGACTCGGGATTCAAATAAAATTCATATGTTGTGATTGGCTGGCATGTTTTGTAAATCTTTTTTATTTCATATGTTCGCCTTTTTTTTGAGTTGGAGTCTCACTCTGTCGCCCAGGCTGGAGTGCAGTGGCACACTCATAACTACCCCAGCATCAACCTGCTGGCAATCCTTCTGCCTCAGCCTTCCAAGCAGCCGGAACTACAGGCGTGCACTACCATGCCTGGCTAATTAAAAAAAAAAATTCATTGTAAGACAAGGTCTCACCAAGCTGCCCGGGCTGGTCTTGAACCCATGGGCTCAGGCAATCCACTTGCCTTGGCCTTCCAAAGTACTGGGATTACAGGTTGTACCACTGAGCCTGACCTCACCTCTTTTTTTAATCTCCCTCCAATTTCTTAGTGAATCATTTGGGTCCTTCGCCCTGAAGATCTTCACACAGTTTGAATTTCGCATCTTACCTCCTTGTGGAATTAGCTTAACAAGTTTCTGTGTCCCTTGTATTTTCTGTAAATAGGTGTGCATGGGTGTGCGTATGTGTGTATATGTGTGTGTGCATTTGTGTGGGGATGTATAGAAAGACAGAGAATACTCTATACACCCACATTTTGTCTGTTCTCTCTTTTGCAGGGGTGTGAGGAGTTAAATGTATCTTTATATCGTTTGGTATCTGGGGAGTTTTATACTTTTTGTTGTAACTGCTATTGATAGGTAATGGGTTGCTCTTAGGTTTCACTTATAAAAATACTTGAATCCCCACTTCCTGCTGCTTATCTTGCTGGTATCTGTGGGTGTGTTGACGCATTGGTGAAATTCTTCTCCCCAGTCTCTTCATCTCTGTGCATTTTCCATCGCCCTGGTCTCCAGTGCAAGTTTTCCTCCTCTGAGCAGTTGCAGGGGACTCCACTCTGCGTCTACTTCTGGTTCCCTCCAGTGCAAGCTTCATCTGGCAGCCAGATAGACCTTTCAAACAACCAAATTCTGACACTGTCCTGGGCTTCTCACTGAACTTCAGGGACCATGCAAATGCCCTCAGAAGGCTTCCAAGGCCTGTGTGGCTGTCCCCCGCCTGCTGCACCAGCCTCTTCCCCTCTTCTTTCTCATGCTGCCACTCTGCCTTCTCTGTGTTTCCCATCTTGGGCCCCTTGTGTTGCCTGGTCCTTCAGCTTGGAACATTCCCACCCAGTTTTAGCTTGGCTGGCTTCCTTCTTCTACCAGGTCTCAGCTTGAGTAACTCTTCCTCAGAGAAGCCTACCCTGGCCTCTCTTCCACTAAAATACATTCCCTGTCCCCCTCTCTCCACCTTCTTTCCCACAGCAACCTGTTTCCTCCTTGACCCTGTCACTATTTGGAACAGTAACTTTCATTTGTATGTATACTTTTTCCCCATTTGCCTCTACCTCCTGACTGCAAATTCCACAAGGACAGTAGTCAATCTTACACCGGTGTTCTTAGCATTTAACCTAGGGGTTGAAACACAAGAAATTCTCAGTAAAAACTTGATAATCCATTAGTCTAAACAAGGTGACTAGAGATGGGAGTGACAGCTTCCACACAAAGAACAGAGAGAGGTCGACAGGCATGAATTCTAGCCCTTTCAAGTTTCTGTAGAAGAAATTTATCTGGCCCTTGTTCTCTCTTGGTGGTGCAGGGAGGAGCCGGCCAGGTACAAGAGCAGTGAGAGCCGGGTCACACAACTGGGCTTGATGTTTGGGGTATACTGGTCTTGGTTTGGGCTTCCCCTTGAGTCCATCCTGAGATGGGATTTAAGTGCAAATGGCTTATTTGGAGGTGAAGGAAACTCCTGGGGGAGAGTGGAGAGGTCACACAAGGAATGGAAGCACTCATAAGGGAGTATGACCAAGTCTGCACCCCCACGGGCAAGGGGACTTGGTCCCACAGGGAACTCTGGGAGCCAGCCTGTCAGAACTATCCCACCTGCAGGGCGAGGGAGCTGTGATGTTTATCCAGTTCCCGATAGTCATCGACTGGGGGCTATTTCCAGGTGGGGTGCTTTTATCCCCAGGCACTTCTGGTCTGCCAACAGGTGGCAATGTGGGCTTGGGCAGGCAGAAGGCACCCCCAGGCAGAGGATACACTGATGGGGGTAAAGTCAAGGCATCTGGGTGGAACACCAACAGCACCTGGAGACACCTGTTACCCCTAGACCTGGCACTGGACGAAGCAGGAATTGCTCAGATACTGTCCTTTCTCCCTACTGCAGGCAGACATCCTGACAGAGGCCAGATGGGTGGCCACAGAAAGGATTAATCCCACTGTAAGCAGCAAGAAGCTGCAGGCGAGTCTTCCGTGTGTGCAGATGATTGTGTTAGGGGAGTCTTCATCTCATGAGCACTTCCAGTGGGTCAGGGTACCTGCTAAATGAAGGAGTGAGGCACCTTTAGCTCTCTGAGCATCGCATCTACCACCTGTCCCCACCTTACAACTGCTGGTGAAGTGGGTGGGGAGAAATTCTTTCCCCCCTTCAACAGAGGAGGAAGCTAAGAGCAGAAGGGAGGAGCGACTCTGGCATGGGTTGTCCAGAGTGGGAGGAGCAGGCTTGACCCCACGCCCTAGTTTTCTTCTTGGAGATGAGCGTTTGTGCGGGTGAAGCTCTTTTGCCAGAAATTATGGGTACAGGGAGGAGAGTTCAGATCCCAGTGAGAATTCTGTGACATTTTTCTCAGTGTGGTCGACAGGCGACATTCCCAGGAGCAGCCACAAGATGGCAGAGAGACCGCACACTGCTCCTCTGGTTTCCTTGGGGGCTGGGGAGGCAGCCCAAGGATAAGAACCCATGAAGACCCCTGGTGACTCCTAGAAGGTTGGATGAGAGTAAAGGGGAAAGTGAAGGGGAAAATGAGAGAGTAGAGATCTACTTACTGTGTGACCTTGGGCAAGTGACTTGCCCTCTCTGGGCCTCCGCCACCTCTCTTATACAATAGGGAGTTTGGACTTAAAGGTTTACTGCAGTCTTTTTCAGTTCTGGTACTCAAGAAGGTGTGACCACCCGAGGCACCTTGCTATCTGAGCTCATCCTCTGGCTGCGAGGCTGGAGGCCTGGAAAGGGTCAGAAATGGTTGCAGGTGACTGGGACCACAGTGGCTTGACAGGTGATCTCAGGGCAGAGTGAGCATGGGACAGGAGGGAGAATGTTGAGAAGACTCAGCCCCATGAGGCAAGGGTTGTATTTGTCCTTCTCCCTGCATGTAATTCTCAGTTTCAGGCTTCCGGAACATGTCTTTACCTGGGGTGTCTACCTTCTCTTCACGTCTTAGCTCATTGGCCTGTTTTGTTTTCTTCATAACTGTCATCCCTCTCTGAAATTATTTACTGATTTATGCACCTATTTCTATCTCCTCCCTTAGATTGCAAACTCCATCAGAGCAGGGGCTTTGTCTTCTTGTTTATCCTGGATCCGTAGCAACTAGAATTCCTGGAGTACAGTAGTTGCTCAATAAGTAGGGGTTGAATGAAAGAATGTATATCTGGAAGGTGAGGTAGACAAAGTCCTGCACTGATAGGCAGAGATCAGGAGTCTCTCCACCTCTCCCATATATATGCTGTGTGATTATGGGGAAGCCTCTTCCCCTCCCTGGCCTTCAGTTTCCTGATCCTTAAAATGAGGTATTTGAGTGCCATGATCAAGTGTCTTAGAGATTTAGAGGCAGAAGTTCCTTCCCTTCTAATTCTCAAGTCCTAGGATTCAACCAATTTACCAATCTCCCACCATGGTTTACTTTCCCCTCAAAGACCAGCAGGTAGTTGATGGAGAAAGACCTTGGCAGGGAAAGTATTAGGCCATGTGACAAACTTTTCTGGGTGCCTACTGTGTGCGAGGCTCTACTTTAGTGTGGAAGTCCAGGAGAGACCAAATCAGATGCACACACTGGGCTCTCACATTCTAGTGGGCAAAGGTGTGAAATCACAGGTCTTCTCCCTTCATTCCTGAAGGTGGAAAAGGCCAAGCTCTAGAGGAGAAAACACTCCAGGATCAGAGTCATTAAGAAAGAAGAGCCCCTAATATTAGGAAGACAGCGCTTGTGGGACTAGGGCCTCCAGGAAGCCTACGAATCTCTAGGGAACACGATGAGTGGAAAAACCTGAGCTTCAGTCCCTCAGCTCCCCTGCTGTGACTGTTCCAGTTCTGGTCGTTGGGAAAACCAGCCAGGTCTGCCCTTGGTGCTTCCTGCCCATCTCATCAGAACACACCAGCCCTGTGTTCCTTTCCTTCTGTGTCTTGCTTTCTGTTGAGGGATTGATGTGAACAGGTGAACAGAGTAGAGCCAAGGCATTAAGGGCTGTGTATGAGCTACCCTTCCAACATAAGAAGTGGAATTTAATTGCCAGATAAATTCTAATGACGTGGCACCAATGGCAGGATTTCAGGACCACGGACAGGTCAGATTGGGGAAGAAAGAAAGTTCTGCCTCCTATAGTCAGTTGCCTGAATGACCCCAACGTCCCCTCCCCTTGGGCTTGAGCATGTATGTCTCAAAGCTCCTTTAGAAACTCGTGACTCAAAGTGCAGTCAGAGCCTGCTGCATCAGCATCATCTAGGAGCTTCTCAAGAAGGCCCAGGCCCCTCCCAGGCCTATGAAACCAGAATTGAAGTTGACTTTGAGGTAACTTGTGTGTACACTCAGGTCTGAGAGTACTGGGCTGAAATGGCCCTTGTTCCAGAGAATGAGGCCTGATCCTGTGAACAGTGCTCTCCATGGCAACCCGTGGGACCTCTGCCTGTCTCCACGCTACTCATTAGGAAGCAGGAGGTGGAAAGGTGCAGACGCCTGGCTAAGTAAGAAGACTGCAACTTGTTAGCCTAATGAGCCTAAGCAGCTCCCTGAAGCAGCGCCCTGTGCATAGGGTGGGCTGGTTGATGGTGCCTCCTTAGAGGTAGGAATTCCCTTTTCATCAGCTTGGTATTCATTTTCGAAGAAAATCATGCTAGGAAACAATGAAACAGCATTTGCAATGTTCCCATAAATGTATATATGTGCTTCTTTAGAAAGGGCTATCTATGTATCTCTCTCTACTTATCTATCAATCATCTACCTATCTTATCTATCTATTATCTATCTCATCTACCATCTATTTATCTGTCTATCTAATCTACCTATTTCATCTATCAATCTATCATCTATATCTATGTTTCTATGCATCTATATATTTATCTCTACCTACCTACCTATCATCCATATCTATATCTATATCTATCTATCCATTTATCTAATCTATCATCTCTCTATCTATCATCTATCGTCTACTATCCTCTCTATCTGTCTAATCTATCATCACCTGTCTACCATCTATCATCATCATCTCTCTTCTACATGTCTTATCTATCTGTTTATCTACCTATCTCTATAGTCTATCATCTATCTCATCATCTACTTATGCTATCTTATCTATATTTCTATCATCTAGCTCTATTATCTACCTATCCTATCTATCTTCTACATAACTTATCTATCTGTTAATCTATATCTACCTCTATCATCTATCTATCTATCTATCTATCTATCTATCTATCTATCTATCTATCTATCCATCTATCTATCATCCATCTATCTACCATATGGATGCAGGACCTCTTCCCTTAACCCTTTCAGATCCACCCTTCATCCTTCTTCTCCCGCTTCTGCCCCAGGAGGCTTGCCTGTACAGGCTGCATCAACCTGCCCCCTGCCCTCTGACTTCCAGACATTCCTGTTGATAAGAAGCCCCAGATGCAGATTCAGATTGGCGAGAAGGAGAATGAAGGCAGTGTTCATGCTCTCCCCACCAAGCTGCTGCATCTCTCTACTGAGGGTGTTATTCTCCAGAGGCAGCTTTCCCACAAGACCTTTGCCTTCCAAGTTCTGCTGGCAGCTCCTTCCCTCATCCCTTCTTGTCTGGGGGTGTTAACCGCACCTGCTGTGGCCAGCCCCAAGGGGTTGCTCCTACCTGGCATGTTTCCTGCAACCCTGCCCAAAATAAACACTCCATTTTTAAACTCTCAACTTACTCCTCAGTGAGCCATCAGTTTTCTGATGGATTAAATATGCCTGGGAGAAAGACTGGAAGGACACAACCATGCTAGGACAGCAGCCACACTTCCCTTTCACCTGTGGTCCATGTGATTCCCTGTTTTCAGAACACTGCTTCCTTTCCTTCTTCGCTGTGTATACTTGAGGCCATAGGAAACTACAGGAGCCAGTTTCATCTCTAAGCGTTTGCCTTCTTCCGTTTTCTGAGTACTGAAGAGTCAATGACCCAGCCAGCCCTGGAGGCAGAGGAGTGGGCAGGGCAGGAAGGGGCACTGAGATGGGCTTCAATCATTACCACAATGGTGT
Source organism: Carlito syrichta (assembly GCF_000164805.1). NCBI lineage: Eukaryota > Metazoa > Chordata > Mammalia > Primates > Tarsiidae > Carlito > Carlito syrichta. Next base: position 170,386 of record NW_007256866.1, read on the forward strand.
TCTCATTCAGAGATCAGTGTATCCAGAGGCCTTATCCTGGCATGGGGTCCTTGGCAGCAGACAGGAAATTATGACCTTATGTGCTTCATTCTTCCTGGAAGGGAGACCCTCCAGAGGGCCGTGGTATAGGACTTCTGTCTCAACCTTCCTTTTGCTCCCTGGCCAATTTCCCTCCTGTCACCCTCTTCTAACTCAGGTCATAGTCACCTCCTCAAACACACTTCCTCTCGCACCATAGCCCTTACTATTCCTTCTCTCTAGAGCACACTTCTCTTGGATATCCTCTGGGCTTGTCTTCCTCTCACTGCCTCAGGTGTCTGGGAAGATACCACCTTTACCAGGGAGGCCTTCCTTAGCCCTCCTAGATGTCATGGCCCACCCCATCATGTATCCCCCACCCCCACCTTATTTTCCTTACAGAACTCAATTCCAACAAACGTTTGAACTATTCATTTGTTTATTGCCTGTTTCCTCTCATCCCTGAGAGCTCCCCAGACAGGATTTGAGTCGGTTTTGTTCACTGCTTCCTACCCAGATCAAAAGTCTGTGCCTAGCTTAGTGAAGTTGTGTTTAGTGAATGAAAACATGACTGAATGCTCTCTCTCAGTTACCTTGGGAAGTCAGAACTGCACAGGGAGGGTGGCTCCATACATCTGCTGGTACTCAGAAAGGGAGCTGGGCCCCTCCAGCATCTGCAGGGCAGGGCAGGGATCTATACAGCCAGTTGCTTCTGGTGGCCTCAGTTGTACCTGCAGCCAGACCAAAGTTCCTCTTCCTGCCCACCCTGCCCTGCATCTCAGGAAGCCGTGGGGGAGCTGAGGGGATCTCTGGCTGTTTAATCTCTATCAATACCTCATTTTGTCCCACTTTGTACTTCTGATATAGGAGCCAAAGTTATGATGCTCCCCAACCCAGGCACAAGTATCTAATTCCTATTGATAGAATAATCCCACCCCTGTGAGGGGACCCTGGAGTCACTCCTAGGAATAAGGCTCTTCCTTCCTTACTGTAGGCATGGAAGTTTCATAGACATAGGAATGTCAGCCCTCTTTGCTGGGGTGTGGGTGTTGGCTGCAGGGATCACGCCCTCTGTAGGAAGGTTAAGTCCTGAGATTTCTCCATGGACAGTTACAGGCCAGGCCACTCATATTTTAGGGAGTTGAAGTCTTGGGTTCTAATCCTGGTTTGGGCATTAACCAGCTGTGTGACTTTGGGCAAGTCACTTTCTCTCTCTGAGTCTTCGTCTTTTGCATTTCTTAGGGTACATCAGGCTCTAAAAGTTTATAAATCCACGGGTTCAGGGTCTGCTTCTAGGATCTAAGGTTGAACAGGTTAGGAGGTAAACTGGAGCCGGGCTCGGTGGCTAGCCTGTAATCCTGCGCTTTGGGAGGCTGAGGTGAGTGGATTGCCTGAGCCCACAGGTTCGAGACCCGCCTGG